>NW_019942704.1:112614-114195 GCF_002910315.2 Salvelinus sp. IW2-2015 | reverse complement strand
AAATCAGGATCTCTCAACTTGTAAATCAACAGGACAGGAACCTCCAAAGGTCAGAGCACTTTGTAATTACAGCTAATTAAAATGTGCCAGGGAGATTGAGCCTGGAATTTACCACCACTCATTACATTTGAGGAGACGCTATTAATTGGATGTCAACCACTTGTAACTCACCCCACTGTTAACTGTCACAGTGAATTGGTGTCATGTTGGGTGCATTGTATCAGTACATAGGGGCATCTACTACAAGGATTACAGTAATACAGGTAATACATTGATGGTAGTGAATGTATGTATCAAGCCAGTCACACCTAATATCTCATGGACAGACTACGTAAACATAAACGGTAGCGTAGATCTGTCATGAATCGATACAACGGGATGCRTGAGATAATGAGCAGGATTAGTTCCGGTGCTTGGGTTTTTCATCACTTGTTATTTTGACAAATCACGATTTCGCAGGTCTTAGCATCTTTCGAATTTTGAAAACCGAGATTTTAACCGAGATCACCAAGCTAGACAAGATGTGCCCTCAGGTCTCCTATGATGTGCTGTGACATGACTTCCAGATTATAACATGGGTTCAGACCTTGTGCTCCTCTTAATGAAGGAAATAACCCACATACCAATTTATTCTATGGTACAACACAGTGTAGGTTTCTGAAGGTTTGCTTGACCTTTCTCTATTTCATTGCATGGAAAAACATAGTTGAAGAGAGACAACTCAGTGGAAGTGGATCCTTACATTTTTAGTCTAGACATATTTTGTTGATCTCTGTTCTTCGTCAGCAGAAATGCATTTAAGATGGGGCTACAAATGATTAAGACTCAGCCTTCCTTGATTCCTTTAAAACCAGTGCTTTGTGTGCCTGTGAAGGCACTACATTACCCCTGGGAATGATGCTTACCTCCTTCTCTCCCTCCCTCCTCCTCTCAGTCAGAGTTAAGTGGATATTTGAAGGCACTCACATGCTTTGTAAACAACAGGTGTAGACTAACTGTGAAATGCTCACTTACGGGCCCTTCCCAACAATGCAGAGAGAAAGAAAATAGAGAAATAATATTAAAGTATAACCCGTAATAATAAAAGTAATAATAGATACACAATGAGTAACGATAGCTTGGCTATATACACAGGGTACCAGTACCAGTCGATATGCAGGGGTACGAGGTAATTGACGTAGATATGTACATATAACTAGGAATAAAGTGACAGATAGTAAACAGTAGCAGCAGCGTATGTGATGAGACAAAAAAGTTGGTGCAAAAAGGGTTAATGCAGATAGTCTGGGAGGCTATTTGGTCTCTTTCTTTCCGAGGGCCTGGTCCATGGTGAGCAGTATGTCCTGTGCTGCAGACTCTGTTCTGATGTCCAGAAGCTCTTTTCGGTCATAGGACGCAATGGCGGAAACATTATGTACAAAAAAACTATCAGCGCATAAAAACACAAAATAGAAGAAGAACATAACATAACTAACCAGAATAATTGATCCATTCCTCTGTTCATTCTATCAATCCATTCCTCTGTTCATTCTATCAATCCATTCCTCTGTTCATTCTATCAATCCATTCCTCTGTTCATTC
>NW_019942704.1:99930-112589 GCF_002910315.2 Salvelinus sp. IW2-2015 | reverse complement strand
TAATCAATCATGTTTCCTCTGTTCATTCTATCAATCCATTCCTCTGTTCATTCTATCAATCCATTCCTCCTGTTTCATAACTAATCAAAATCCCTTCACTCTCTGTTCATTCTATCAATCCATTCCTCTGTTCATTCTATCAATCCATTCTCTCTGTTCATACTATCTAATCCATTCCTCTGTTCATACTATCTCAATCCATTCCTCTGTTCATTCTATCATCCATTCCTCTGTCATACTATCAATCCATTCCTCTGTTCATTCTAATCATCCATTCCTACTGTTCTCATACCTATCAATCATTCCTCTGTTCATTCTATCAATCCATTCCTCTGTTCATACTATGCATCCTCATTTTCTTCACCTATCTATCAATCCATTCCTCTGTTCATACTCATCAATCCATTCCTCTGTTCATTCTATCAATCCATTCCTCTGTTCATTCTATCAATCCATTCCTCTGTTCATTCTTATCTGCGGAGCAGCAAACTAACATGGTATTGGCATAATTTGTACAGTACTCAATACTTCCTAGTTTCAACTCCATGGGTTGGAATAGTTTAGCGATTTGTTACGTAGAAGACTCTTTAGCATTCTGCAAATGAAGGTGAGTTAGTTGTGTGTCAATAGTATCAGCAAAACTGTAAATGTAAATTACTACCAAATGATGATGTTCTCATGCTATCAGAAAATACGAATATCCCAAATGGATTATCTTGTTTGATGAATAAATAAACTCAACCCAAGTGTCCATTGATTCAGGCCAACCATTAATACAACAAACTGAAATGTCAATCAATATATGTGTCTAGGCCTTTGCTCATCAACGCTGGACTTGGTTTTTAGGATAATTTCCCGAAAGATGGGGTTTAAATAACTTAGTAATGAATTTAGTATGGGAATCCTCTACAGGATGAAGGCCAAGCACAGAATGCCCTTTCACAGAATCGACCCATGGCTATTCTAACACTTAAGACACCCAGTCTATCACAACAACCTGGAAATTGTACACTAGATTTGCTGTAATTACTATGAACATTACTTAACGTGGTACCAGACCTATGAATACATACACGGTATCCTGTGTGAAGTGCACATCATTTGCTCATCACCAGACGCTCTGACCCCTGCAGTCTTTTGGAGCCTATAGGGAGGTCTGTCTAGCCTGGTTGCCAGTCTGTTTAGCTTACATTCCACTCCTTGTTAGTCCATGTCATGTGCAATGACGGAGTACAAGGAGTGGAATGTATGCGTAACACACTGGCACCCAGACTAAGACTTGTTTTCCTGTTCATCTTCTCTCTTCTCTCCTCTTCCCCTTTTTTCTTTCCTCTCCTCTATTGTGGTTGTGTGATGTCCCACCAGATGTACTGCAGCAACCAGGCTGCTCTGCTCTTATCTCCACTGTAGGGTTCTGAGTCTCTCTCTCTCCCTTCCTCTCTCTCACACACACCCGTATATCTCTCTCTGTGAGTCATAATACACCCACTATTTGAAGGCTGCCAGGTAGAGAGAGTGTGTGTGTGTGTGTGTGTGTGTGTGTGTGTGTGTGTGTGTGTGTGTGTGTGTGTGTGTGTGTGTGTGTGTGTGTGTGTGTGTGTGTGTGTGTGTGTGTGTGTGTGTGTGTGTGTGTGTGTGTGTGTGTGAGAGAGAGAGAGAACACTGATGATGAGCCATCTGGACCTGTGACAGAAACCTGCTGTGGTGCAGATACTCTCCCAGCATCCTCTTCTTCTCTGTCAGCACAGTGACCATTGACACACGTAAGGAGTTGGATTTTTGAGTCTAAACTTCTGCTAAACTTAGTCACCTCAAGATGCTAACATCAAATAGGTACACCGTAAAACTTCCGTTAATCTCGGAGTCTCCAGCAAGCGCTGATTTGTTCTGATTGCCGGTAAAGAATCTGATTATAGAAAATAAACGTTGCCTACTGGAATATAAAAAACAGTTGCCATGCTTCGGTATACTTTCAAAAACGTCTCTGCACACAGCTCACATCTGAGATGATTAATCCCTGTCAAAATATTGATGCCTGTCTGTACAGCCCGCCTGCGAGTGAGTTGACTACGTGGGTAAATGAGTTTGGAGAAACTCACAAACTCATAACATTTTGAACCAGTTTCCAACAAACGGCAATGAAACTTTGCAGTTCTAAAAACAAACTCCCGGTAATGAAAATTGGATGATAAACTTCAGAGGAAAATAATCCTCTGGAGTTCTGGTTGACTGAGGTCAGAGGAAGCAGAACTGCTCTTTCAGGTACAGGTCTTTGCTCGTTGTTCTTGTTGTGCACCATGCTGATGTGCACAATAACATAGTTCTCCTTTCCTTTCCGGCCCATTCCCATCTAACAACTGCTTTATAATGCAGACTAATGCATTTTCCATGTTCTAAACATCCCTGCTATTGTCTGGTAAAAAGGTCCCGTCTGCTGTCATTGACTTCAACTGAGAACGTATGCACCAATGTACAACAAGTTTCAAGGCAAAAATAACCATTGCAGGACAATGAGTTCATTGTTAAGGGACTTTAATTGATAATTTAGGCTAGTGTGTGTGTGTGTGTGGTGTGTGTGGTGTGTGTGTGTGTGTGGTGTGTGTGTGTGTGTGTTGTGTGTGTGTGTGTGTGTGGTGTGTGTGTGTGTGTGTGTGTGTGTGGTGTGTGTGTGTGTGTGTGTGTGGTGTGTACGTAAAATTGCCATGCACTGTAGTTTAAAACATCAGGTACTGTTTATATTTTAATTGAGAATGTGAGAGTGTATTAGCGAGGCAGAGTGAGTAACTCCTCTGGTCTGGTCTGGTGATAGTATATCGACTATAGAGAATGGCTGGCTGAAGGCCTTCTCATCATCTTAGTGTGTAAGTTGCTCCATTAAGGCCTCCAGAGAGAGGAATGACTCAGACATTTTACACACGGTTCTGCTGCGCTGAGGCCCACAGAGGCCTGGGGACAGATCATTCTCATCCAGCCTTTGGAATAACCCAATTTACACTTCCTGTATATGAGCCCTCAGAGAGAGACGCCATCTTAGCTGAGTTATGGGGTAAGCAAACACATAGTGGCTGGTTGCTGTGGACTGTAATCCGATGCTATAAGATAGCATTGCTTTAGATGGGGAAGTAGGACCTGGATTAGTGTGTATGTGTGGTGTATGTGTGTGTGTGTGTGTGGTGTGTGTGTGTGTGGTGTGTGGTGTGTGTGTGTGTGTGTGTGTGGTGTGTGTGTGGTGTGTGTGTGTGTGGTGCGTGCGTGCGTGCGTGCGTGCGTGCGTGCGTGCGTGCGTGCGTGCGTGCGTGGCGTGCGTGCGTGCGTGCGTGCGTGCGTGCGTGCGTGCCGTGCGTGCGTGCGTGCGCGGTCTTAATATGGGTGTTTGTTACAACTATTAGCATGCAAGCTTGATCTATAACAGTAGAAGGATAGCTGGAATCAGATCTTCTGTGAAGGAAATATGTCTATAAGCATTTATCGTTGAGCTTCAAGACAAAATCTAATAATTCCTGCTAATTCGCTATTAGATGATGCATTAATAAAAACAACAAGTGAGGTTGTCTCAATGTGATAGTTAGCTTCAAATGTATGCATCCTCCGCTCTTCCATAATTAATGGAGGTTTGAGGGAAAGCGCCTGAGGCCTAACGACTTGTATTTTACACTGTTAGTGCTTATTAAAAGGTTGAAAAGGCTTATAGGCAGTTCTATTCTGAGACATGTCTCCTATGTAGAGGATGGGGAGAGTCTCAAGTGTCTATCTCTTTGCTTTTGGCTAGCAGTCAGGTTGCATTTATACGTGATCTATCAGGCGAATGCTGCACAGGTTATACAGTATCATATAGATAGCATGCAGCCTTTTGAGGATATGCTGCAGCAGGTTATAGTATTCATATAGATAGACATGCAGGCTTTTTGAGGATAATGCTAAGAGCAGGTTATACAGTATTCATATAGATAGACATGCAGCCTTTTGAGGATATGCTAGCAGCAGGTTATACAGTATCATATAGATAGACATGCAGCCTTTGAGGAAATGCTAGCACAGGTTATACAGTAATTCATATAGATAGACATGCAGCCTTTTGAGATAATGCTAGCAGGGTTATACAGTATTCATATAGATACATGCAGCCATTTGAGGATAATGCTAGTAGCAGGTTATCAGTATTCATATAGATGACATGCAGCATTTGAGGAAATGCTAGTAGCAGTTAACAGTATTCATATAGACATGCAGCCTTTGAGAGGATAATGCTAGCAGCAGGTTATACAGTATTCATATGACAATGCAGCATTTGAGGATAATCTAGCAGCAGGTTAAACAGTATTCATATAGATAGACTGCAGCCATTGAGGATAATGCTAGTGCAGTATACACGTATTCAATAGATTAGACATGCAGCCATTTGAGGATAATGCTAGTAGTAGGTTATCAGTATTCATTAGATAGACATGCAGCCATTTGAGGATAATGCTAGTAGCAGGTTATACAGGATTCATATAGATAGACATGAGCCATTTGAGGATAATGCTAGCAGCAGGTTAAACAGTATTCATATAGATAGTCATGCAGCCATTTGAGGATAATGCTAGCAGCAGGTTAAACAGTATTCATATAGATAGACATGCAGCCATTTGAGGATAATGCTAGCAGCAGGTTAAACAGTATTCATATAGATTAGACATGCAGCATTTGAGGATAATGCTAGAGCAGGATAAACAGTATTCATATAGACATGCAGCCATTTGAGATAATGCTAGCAGCAGGTTATACAGTATTCAATATAGATAGACTATGCAGCATTTGAGATAAATGCTAAGCAGCAGGTTAAAACAGTATTCATATAGATAGACATGCAGCCATTGAGGATAATGCTAGCAGCAGGTAAAAACAGTATTCATATAGATAGACATGCAGGCCATTTGAGGATAAATGCTAGCAGCAGGTAAACAGTATTCATATAGATAGACATGCAGCCATTTGAGGATAATGCTAGCAGCAGGTATACAGTATTCATATAGACATGCAGCCATTTGAGGATAATGCTAGCAGCGGTTAAATAGTATTCATATAGATAGACATGCAGCCATTTGAAGGATAATGCAGCAGCAGGTTAAACAGTATTCATATAGATAGACATGCAGCCATTTGAGGATAATGCTGCAGCAGGTTAAACAGTTTCATATAGATAGACATGCAGCCATTTGAGGATAATGCTAGCAGCAGGTTAAATACAGTATTAATATAGATGACATGCAGCCAATTTGAGGATAATGCTAGCAGCAGGTATATCAGTATTCATATAGACATGCAGACCATTTGAGGATAAGCTAGTAGCAGGTTATACGTATTCAATGATAGACATGAGCCATTTGAGGATAATGCTAGCAGCAGGTTAACAGTATTCAGTATAGACATGGATGCAGCCATTGAGGATAAATGCTAGTAGCAGGTTATACAGTATTATATAGATAGACATGCAGCCATTTGGAATAATGCTAGTAGCAGGTTATTACAGTATTCATAAATAGACATGCAGCCATTTGAGGATAATGCTAGCAGCAGGTTATACAGTATATCATAATAGATAGACATGCAGCCATTTGAGGATAATGCTAGCAGCAGGTTATACAGTATTCATATAGATACAGTGCAGCCATTTGAGGATAATGCTATGCAGCAGGTTATACAGTATTCATATAGACAAATGCAGCCATTTGAGGATAATGCTAGCAGCAGGTTATACCGTATTCATATAGATAGACATGCACCATTGAGGATAATGCTAGCAGCAGGTATAACAGTATTCATATAGATAAGACATGCAGCCATTTGAGGATATGCCTAGCAGCAGTTATACAGTATTCATTAGATAGAAATGCAGCCATTTGAGGATAATGCTAGCAGCAGGTTAACAGTATTCATATAGACATGCAGCCATTGAGGATAAGCTAGCAGCAGGTTTATACAGTATTCATATAGATAGACATGCAGCCATTTGAGGATAATGCTAGCAAGCAGGTTATACAGTATTCATAATAGATAGAAATGCAAGCCATTTGAGGATATGCTAGCAGCAGGTTAAACAGTATTCATATAGACATGCAGCCATTTGAGGATAATGCTAGCAGCAGGTTATACAGTATTCATATAGATAGACATGCAGCCATTTGAGGATAATGCTAGCAGCAGGTTAACAATATTCATATAGATAGACATCAGCCATTGAGGTCAGATCAGCGCGGTTAACGTATTCCATATAGATAGACATGCAGCATTTGAGATAATGCTAGTAGCAGGTTATACAGTATTGCCTGTAGATGGAGATGCAGCCATATGAGGCTAATGTTAGTGTAATATTAATGTAGCATTGAATTATTTGTACACATTACATACAGCATGCTGTACTGCATGCCTCTGTATGTCTGAAAATCCTGTCTTCTCACTCTAGATACAGGTCTATATGCCATTACACCGCTTACCGACCCATTCAACACTCTAGATACAGGTTCTATATGCCATTACACCGCTTACCGACCACCATTCAACACTCTAGATACAGGTTCTATATGCCATTACACCGCTTACCGACCCCATTCAACACTCTAGTACAGGTTCTATATGCCATTAACACCGCTTACCGACCCCATTCACACTCTAGATACAGGTTCTATATGCCATTACACACCGCTTACCGACCCCATTCAACACTCTAGATACAGGTTCTATAATGCCATTACACCTCTTACCCGACCCCATTCACACTCTAGATACAGGTTCTATATGCCATTACACCGCTTACCGACCCCATTCAACACTATAGATACAGGTTCTATATAGCCATTACACCGCTTACCGACCCATTCAACACTCTAGATATAAGGTTCTATATGCCATTACACCTCTTACCGACCCCTATTCAACACTCTAGATATAGGTTCTATATGCCATTACACTCTTTACGACCACCATTCAACACTCTAGATACAGGTTTATATATGCCATTACACCTCTTACCGACCCATTCAACACTCTAGATACAGGTTCTATATGCCATTACATCCGCTTACCGACCCCATTCAACACTCTACGATACAGGTTCTATATGCCATTACACCGCTTTACCGACCCCATTCAACACTCTAAGATACCTCTGTTCATTCTATCAATCCATTCCTCTGTTCATTCTATCAATCCATTCCTCTGTTCATTCTATCAATCCATTCCTCTGTTCATTCTATCAATGCATTCCTCTGTTCATTCTTATCTGCAGAGCAGCAAACTAACATGGTATTGGCATAATTTGTAGAGTACTCAATACTTCCTAGTTTCAACTACATGGGTTGGAATATTTGTTACGTAGAAGACTCTTTAGCATTCTGCAAATGAAGTTGAGTTAGTTGTGTGTCAATAATATCAAGCAAAAGTGTAAATGTACATATCCTAAATAGATTATCTTGTTTGATGCATAAATAAACTCAACCCAAGTGTCCATTGATTCAGGCCAACCATTAATACATAAACTGAAATGTCAATCAATATATGTGTCTAGGCCTTTGCTCATCAAAGCTGGACTTGGTTTTTAGGATCATTTCCCCGAAGATGGGGTTTAAATAACTTAGTAATGAATTTAGTATGGGAATCCTCTACAGGATGAAGGCCAAGCACAGAATGCCCTTTCACAGAATCGACCCATGGCTATTCTAACACTTAAGACACCCAGTCTATACAACAACCTGGGAACTGTACACTAGGTTTGCTGTAATTACTATGAACATTACTTAACGTGGTACCAGACCTATGAAATACATACACGGTATCCCTGTGTGCAGTGCACATCATTTGCTCATCACCAGACGCTCTGACCCCTGCAGTCTTTTGGAGCCTATAGGGAGGCCTGTCTAGCCTGGTTGCCAGTCTGTTTAGCTTACATTCCACTCCTTGTAGTCCATGTCATGTGCCAATGAAGGAGTACAAGGAGTGGAATGTAAGCTTATCACACTGGCACCCAGACTAAGACTTGTCTTCTCTGTTCATCTTCGCTCTTCTCTCCTCTTCCCCCTTTTTTCTATCCTCTTTTCCCCTCTTTTTCTCTCCTCTCCTCTCCTCAACCTTATCTTATCCTTTTCCCTCTCATCTTTTTCCTCTTTTCCCCTCTTTTTCTCTCCTCTCCTCCTTTATTGTGGTTGCGTGATGTCCCACCAGATGTACTGCAGCCTCCAGGCTGCTCTGCTCTTGGCTGCTCTTATCTCCACTGTAGGGTTCTGTGGCCTGAGGTGCTCTCCCCTTCTCTCTCTCCTTCCCTCACCTTCCCCCTCCTCTATTACTCTCTCTTACTTTCAGTTTGTTTCCATCTCTCTCCCTTCCTCTCTCTCACACACATCGTCTATCTCTCTCTGTGAGTCATAACACACCCACTATTTGAAGGCTGCCAGGTAGAGAGAGAGAGTGTGTGTGTGTGTGTGTGGTGTGTGTGTGGTGTGTGTGTGTGTGTGTGTGTGTGTGTGTGTGTGTGTGTGTGTGTGTGTGTGTGTGTGTGTGTGTGTGTGTGTGTGTGTGTGTGTGTGTGTGTGTGTGTGTGTGAGAGAGAGAGAGAACACTGATGATGAGCCATCTGGACCTGTGCAGAAACCTGCTGTGGTGACAGATACTCTCCCAGCATCCTCTTCTTCTCTGTCAGCACAGTGACCATTGACACACGTAAAGGAGTTGGAATTTTGAGTCTAAACTTCTGCTAAAACTTAGTCACCTCAAGATGCTAACATCAAATAGGTACACCGTAAAACTTCCGTTAATCTCGGAGTTCCAAGCAAGCGCTGATTTGTTCTGATTGCCGGGTAAAGAATCTGATTATAGAAAATAAACGTTGGCCTACTGGATATAAAAAAACAGATTGCCATGCTTCGGTATACTTTCAAAAACGTCTCTGCCACACAGCTCACATCTGAGTTGATTAATCCCCGTCAAAATATTGATGACTGTCTGTACAGCCCGCTTGCGAGTGAGTTGACTACGTGAGTGTAAATGAGTTTGGAGAAACTCACAAACTCATAACAATTTGAACCAGTTTCCAACAAACGGACATGAAACTTTGCAGTTCTAAAAACAAACTCACGGTAATGAAAATTGGATGATAAACTTCAGAGGAAAATAAGTTGGTCTCACTGAGACTCTAATCCTCTGGAGTTCTGGTTGACTGAGGTCGGAGGAAGCAGAACCGCTCTTTCAGGTACAGGTCTTTGCTMGTTGTTCTTGTTGTGCACCATGCTGATGTGCACAGTAACATAGTTCTCCTTTCCTTTCCGGCCCATTCCCATCTAACAACTGTTCTATAATGCAGACTAATGCATTTTCCATGTTCTAAACATCCCTGCTATTGTCTGGTAAAAAGGTCCCGTCTGCTGTCATTGACTTCAACTGAGAACGTATGCACCATGTACAACAAGTTTCAAGGCAAAAACGGAAAAATAACCATTGCAGGACAATGAGTTCATTGTTTAAGGGACTTTAAATTGATAATTTAGGCTAGTGTGTGTGTGTGGTGTGTGTTGTGTGTGTGTGTGTGTTGTGTGTGGTGTGTGTGTGTGTGTGTGTGTGTGTGTGTGTGTGTGTGTGTGTGTGTGTGTGTGTGTGTGTGTGTGTGTGTGTGTGTGTACGTTAAATTGCCATGCACTGTAGTTTAAATCATCAGGTACTTTAATATTTAATTGAGAATGTGAGAGTGTATTAGCGAGGCAGAGTGAGTAACTCCTCCTGGTCTGGCTGGTGTAAGTATAGCGACTATAGAGAATGGCTGGCTGAAGGCCTTCTCATCCATCTTAGTGTGTAAGTTGCTCCATTAAGGCCTCCAGAGAGAGGAAGTGACTCAGACATTTACACACGGTCTGCTGCGCTGAGGCCACAGAGGCCTGGGGACAGATCATTCTCATCCAGCCTTTGAATAACCCAATTTACACTCCTGTATATGAGCCCTCAGAGAGAGACGCCATCTTAGCTGAGTTATGGGGTAAGCAACACATAGTGGCTGTGTTGCTGTGGACTGTAATTCCGATGCTATAAGATAGCATTGCTTTAGATGGGGAAGTAGGACCTGATTAGTGTGTATGTGTGTGTATGTGTGTGTGTGTGTGGTGTGTGTGTGGTGTGTGTGTGTGTGTGTGTGTGTGTTGTGTGTGTGTGGTGTGTGTGTGTGTGTGTTGTGTGGTGCGTGCGTGCTGCGTGCTGCGTGCGTGGTCGTGCGTGCGTTGCGTGCGTGCGTGCGTGCGTGCGTGCGTGCGTGCGTGCGTGCGTGCGTGCGCCGTCTCTAATATGGGTGTTTGTTACAACTATTAGCATGCAATGCTTGATCTATAACAGTAGAAGGATAGCTGGAATCAGATCTTCTGTGAAGGAAATATGTCTATAAGCATTTATCGTTGAGCTTCAAGACAAATCTATAATCCTGCTAATTCCTATTAGATGAAGCTTAATAAAACACAAAGTGAGGTTGTCTCAATGTGATAGTTAGCTTCCAATGTATGCATCCTCCTCTTCCATAATTAATGGAGGTTTGAGGGAAAGCGCCTGAGGGCCTAACGACTGTATTTTACACTGTTAGTGCTTATTAAAGGTTTGAAAAGGCTTATAGGCAGTTCTATTCTGAGGACATGTCTCCTAATTGTAGAGGATGGGGAGGTCTCAAGTGTCTATCTCTTGCTTTTGGCTAGCAGCAGGTTGCATTTATACGTGATCATTATCAGGCGAATGCTAGCAGCAGGTTAACAGTATTCATATAGATAGCATGCAGCCTTTTGAGGATAATGCTAGCAGCAGGTTATACAGTATTCATATAGATAGACATGCAGCCTATTTGAGGATAATGCTAGCAGCAGGTTATACAGTATTCATAAGATAGACATGCAGCCTTTTGAGGATAATGCTAGCAGCAGGTTATACAGTATTCATATGAACGATGCAGCCTTTTGAGGATAATGCTAGCAGCAGGTTATACACGTATTTCATATAGATAGACATGCAGCCTTTTGAGGATAATGCTAGAGCAGGTTATACAGTATTCATATAGATAGACATCAGCCATTTGAGGATAATGCTAGTAGCAGGTTATACAGTATTCATATGATAGAATGCAGCCATTTGAGGATATGCGTAAGCAGGTTATACAGTTTTCATATAGACATGCAGCCATTTGAGGATATGCTAGCAGCAGGTTACAGTATTCATATAGACATGCAGCCATTTGAGGATTAATGCTAGCAGCAGGTTAAACAGTATTCATATAGATAGACATGCAGCCATTTTAGGATAATGCTAGTAGACAGGTTATACAGTATCATATATAGACATGCAGCCATTTGAGGATAATGCTAGAGCAGGTTATACAGTATTCATAGTAGACATGCAGCCATTTGAGGATAATGCTAGAGCAGGTTAATACAGTATTCATATAGATAGACATGCAGCCATTTGAGGATAATGCTAGCAGCAGGTTAAACAGTATTCATTAGATAGACATGCAGCCATTTGAGGATAATGCTAGCAGCAGGTTAAACAGTATTCATATAGATAGACATGCAGCCATTTGAGGATAATGCTAGCAGCAGGTTAAAACAGTATTCATATAGATAGACATGCAGCCATTTGAGATAATGTAGCAGCAGGATAAACAGTATTCATATAGACATGCAGCCATTTGAGGATAATGCTAGCAGCAGTTTACAGTATTCATATAGATAGACATGCAGGCATTTGAGGATAATGCTAGGCAGGTTAAACAGTATTCATATAGATAGACATGCAGCCATTTGAGGATAATGCTAGCAGCAGGTTAAACAGTAATCATATAGTAGACATGCAGCCATTTGAGATAATGCTCAGCAGGTTAAACAGTATTCATATAGATAGAATGCAGCCATTTGAGGATAATGCTAGCAGCAGGTTATACAGTATTCATATAGACATGCAGCCATTGGGATAATGCTAGCAGCAGGTTAAATAGTATTCATATAGACATTCAGCCATTTGAGGATAATGCTAGCAGCAGGTTAAACAGTATTCATATAGATAGAATGCAGCCATTTGAGGATAATGCTAGCAGCAGGTTAACATATTCATATAGTGACATGCAGCCATTTGAGGATAATGCTAGCAGCAGGTTATACAGTATTAATTAGATAGACATGCAGCCATTTGAGGATAATGCTAGCAGCAGGTATACAGTATTCATATAGACATGCAGCCATTGAGGATAATGCTAGTAGCAGGTTATACAGTATTCATATAGATAGACATGCAGCCATTTGAGGATAATGCTAGCAGCAGTATATACAGTATTCAGATAGACATGCAGCCATTTGAGGATAATGCTAGAGCAGGTTATACATATATCATATAGATACATGCAGCCATTTAGGATAATGCTAGTAGCAGGTTATACAGTATTCATATAGACATGCAGCCATTGAGGATAATGCTAGCAAGCAGTGTTATACAGTATTTATATAGATAGACATGCAGCCATTTGAGGATAATGCTAGCAGCAGGTTATACAGTATTCTATATAGACATGCAGCCATTTGAGATAATGCTAGCAGCAGTATACAGTATTCATATTAGACATGCAGCCATTTGAGGATAATGCTAGCAGGGTGTATACCCATTCATATAGA
>NW_019942704.1:92330-96165 GCF_002910315.2 Salvelinus sp. IW2-2015 | reverse complement strand
CCGAACCCCATCAACACTCAGAGTACAGGTTACATGTGCCATTACACCTCTTACCGATCCCATTCAACACTCTAGATACAGATTTTATATGCCATTACACCTACTCGACCCCATTCAACACCTAGATACAGTTATTATGCCATTAGACCGCTTACCGACCCCATTCAACACTCTAGATACAGGACATGCCATTAACCGCTTACGACCCCATTCAACACTCTAGATACAGGTTACATGTGCCATTACACCTTACCGACCCATTCAACACTCTAGATACAGTTATATATGCCATTACACCGCTTACGACCCCATTCAACACTCTAGATACAGATATATATGCCATTACACTCTTACCGACCCCATTCAACACTCTAGATACAGATTTATATTGCCATTACACCCTTACCGACCCATTCAACACTCTAGATACAGATTTATATGCCATTACACCGCTTACCGACCCATTCAACACTCTAGATACAGGTTACATATGTCCATTAACCGCTTACCGACCCCATTCAACACTCTAGATACAGGTTACATTTGCCATTAACCGCTTACGCCCCATTCAACACTCTAGATACAGTTACTATATGCCATTACACCTCTTACCGACCCCATTCACACTCTAGATACAGGTTCTAATGCCATTACACCTCTTACCGACCCACATTCAACACCTAGATACAGTTATATGCCATTACACCTCTTACGACCCATTCAACACTCTAGATACAGATTTATATGCCATTACACCTCTTACCGACCCCATTCAACACCTAGATACAGTTCTATATGCCATTACACTCTTACCGACCCCATTCAACACTCTAGATACAGGTTCTATATGCCTTACACCTCTTACCGACCCCAATTAACCACCCCTCTTAGATACAGGTTCTATATGCCATTACACCTCTTACCGACCCCATTCAACACTCTAGATACAGGTTCTGTATGCCATTACACCTCTTACCGACCCCATTCACACTTAGATACAGGTTCTATATGCCATTACACCTCTTACCGACCCCATTCAACACTTCAGATACAGGTTCATATTGCCATTACACTCTTACCGACCCCATTCAACACTCTAGATACAAAGCAAAAGTAACAATTGAGAGCACGCAATGTCTCAAACACTCAGATAATCATTCAACTAATACACTACAAATTAATTCACCAATGATTTTATTTGACTGAAATGCTGCCAATTTAAACTTGCTCCTATTCCAAATTCTCTGCTTTGTTCTCAAACAAATATTGGCAGCTACATACACATGATGTGGGACTGCCCCAGTGTGAAGACCTTTTGGTCACGGGTTGTCAGGTCTGTGTCAAGCATAGTTGGTGCTGCCATTCCTTATCTCCCCAATATATTATTGGTGAATGATGACTCCTCAGAAACGAGAAACCCCAGAAACGAGTATGGTTGTCCGTACTGACTGCTGCAAAAATAATGTTCAAATGGAAGCCTCCACCTAAGCTCAGCATAACTAAATGGCAGTAAAACTTCCTTGACGTTCTTTCACTAGAGCTCTCCATAGCAACATGTGAACAGCTCCAAGTAAACAACATTAGATACATTCAGTAGAGCAGTCGAAAAGGTCAAAAGCTCATTTTGAGTTAATAATGTAATCATGTTCGAATTTATCAATTGTATTTTGAATATCTGTATCGAATATCGATGTGTGCAGGCTGATTGTATTAATGTGTGGCTTGTTCCCACAAACAATTTTACAAAATTAAGATGAGTTACCCATGATGTTTTGTTTTATGGATAGATATGTCCACAACGTGAGCCTGTGGGGGGAGAGGAATAATAAAAAGTTGGCCAAAAAAAGAAGAAACACACTGTCACGTCGTGTATGTAGGCGGCAGGGAAGTCAAGCGCAGGAGAATTAAACTTGGTATAAATGGAGTATTTTAATAACTTAAAACATAAACTCCAAAACCAAAGTCCATAATAAAATGCGGGCACAAGAACCCGTCGCACACCAATCCATAGAACATGAACATAACAATAAACAATCTCTGACAAGGACATGAGGGGAAACAGAGGGTTAAATACACAACAATTAATGAATGGGATTGGAACCAGGTGTGTAAGAAGACCAGACAAAACCAATGGAAAATGAAACATAGATCAATGATGGCTAGAAGACCGGTGACGTCGATCGCCGAGCACCGCCCGAACAAGGACGAAGTCGTGACACACACAGATAAAAACAAATATATATTTAGTAGTTTAATAACAAAATACATTCCATTCCACAAGGCCCATCCGCTTTCTTCTGTACAATTTACAGCTATAGCTACTCACTTATTTGCACTGATTTATTGCGGACGCCACAGGGAATTTGATAAATGCGTTATAAGGAATATTTATCAGCTTAGCCCCATTCACTGGGGAACCTAAACACAGAACGCACACTGTTTTGCTTGTCCCTGCTTTTATTAATATGTCGAGAAAATTGATCCGCAGCAAAGTGTGTCGCGTGTGTGTGTGTGTGCGTGCGTGCGTGCGTGCGTGCGTAAGTGCGTGTGCCTTGAAAGCAAGCATTATTTCTCGCTCTGATGATGAATCTTTCTCTATGCTACACAGACCACGTTCCTTCACTGAAAAATGAATAAAAACACTATGCAATTCAAATGAAAGGGATCTTTGCTTTCGCTCCGAGAATGGGGCCATTGTCAACATGAAACAAAATGAGATCACAGCTATTTTTCTTGTTACACACTTCCAACCACAAGAAAAGGGCTCCAAATGTGATTAATCGCCAGCAATGTGAACATCTAGCATTTAACATAAAGAATGTGCCATTATGGATACACTCACTTTAAGCTGCAACAATGTTCCCTTTGTTCTCGAAGAACCCATTGAGGTAAACAACTGTCGTGGTTTGATGATGCAATACTTAAAAATATATAGAACTCATACAAGGCTCAATATCACATTGTGATCATGCATCAACGCAATGGCAAGCAATTCCACGTCAACAAATACACGGGAAAGCAACACTTTCTCATATATTATTTTTTATTTATATTTTTTTCTATTTTTTAATAATTTTTATTATATTTTAAATTTTCATTTTTATTTTTTTATTTTTTTATATATATATATATATATATATATTATTTTTTTTTTTGTCTCGAAGAGAAAAAATGAATCCACACCTTCACAACATATGATTCCAGTTTATTTCAGCCAGCAAACATGTACTGTATATGCATACGTGTGAGATCTAAGTCATTCATTTTCACAAGCTTTATGAAATTGCACTTTCCATCCTACTTGTTATATTCCTCTGCGTGACAGTATCTTGTTGTACAGAGAAACTCTTAATATTACACACACAAAAGGAATGGTATTGGTGATGGTAACAACGTATTGGAATGAGATCTGTCGACTGCATTTCGGGTTTTCCATTCCATTTGTTCAAATCATACATACAGTCTTTTTAAAGATGTTAAATCTCACGAGGGAACTTAATATGTTACATTGGTCGCTGTGTTTCCACTGTAAATATAAACGCCAAGCTAAGCCATTCCATTGGTCCTAAAGAGAAATCACCGCCCACCGGGTGACTCAACCTCACTTCCAGGTTGGTACTGGAATGTATGAATGGAATTAGGGCCTAGGAAGCAAAAACATGAGCTGCTAGGGACAATTGAATTTGAAGGCCAAAACACTGTTCCCTATAATGGTGACACTCTAACTTTAATTTGCAATATTCATGAGTTCATTTCTTGCGCTGAGGTGTGGAGACTTTATCCTCCCAAGTGTAACTTGAAGAGAACAAGGGTTTCCTTCTTCTCAACCTTTTCA
>NW_019942704.1:75025-90650 GCF_002910315.2 Salvelinus sp. IW2-2015 | reverse complement strand
GTAATGTCAACAAATGAAAGTTGATATGCTCTTCGGATGGAATCCAGCAGAATGGTTCAAGGACATGGGCTGAGAAAGAAGCTTTCGAGGGGTTTAGCTTGCGGGTTATGTTCGAGAGGTTGGTTATACTTCCTACAAGTTGTTGAAAATAAAGTACAGTGTTACTTAATCGACATAGCTCAAGGTATCTCTTTATGGAGATTCAACATTGATACACACTGTCACGCCCTGACCTTAGAGATCCTTTTTATGTCTCTATTTTGGTTGGTCAGGGCGTGAGTTGGGGTGGGCATTCTATGTTTTGTTCTGTGTGTTGTATTTCTATGTGTTTGGCCTGGTATGGTCCCCAATCAGAGGCAGCTGTCAACCGTTGTCTCTGATTGAGAACCATACTTAGGTAGTCTGTTCCCACCTGTATTTGTGGGTAGTTGTTTTCTGTTTTGTGTATTGCACCTTGCAGAACTGTTCGTTTGTCATTTTTTTGTTCAAGTATTCTTATTTATCAAAAGTATTATGAATACTTACCACGCTGCACCTTGATCTTCTCCTTCTCCCGACGACAATCGTTACACACACACACACACTCGCACACATCTTCACCCCGTGGGCCTCGATTCCCACTAACAAGCAATTCTTTGTCATTGAGGGTTATGATCCCTGTAATACACACCTATAATGCGAGGCAATACAGAGAACACACATCCCTTAAAGGAACACTCCACCCAAAACGCAGCATCATAGGATGCAAAATGCATCATGCGGGGATGATTTCTGTATTTAGAAAGTTACATATGTTGAACACTTGATTGCTGACAAATAAAACATTTTGGGACTATGTCAACAATGGACTAATGAAACAAATATCAAAATATCTTTTTTGGGTGGAGTTTGCCTTTCAGGCCCAGGTAAACAAAGTGACAACCTGCATTTTCTCTCCCACAAACTCAATTGTGATGATCTACGTATTTTATACTCCCTTGTTACACTTCCCAGCAAGTCTCTGATGAGGTTGTGCTGTACTGTAATGTACTGTGCTGTACTATCCAACCCACATTGTGACCCCCTCAGGAGAACATACACAATGAGAGATCTAGTTGAAGCACGTTATCACAGTATACCGTAGCTTCTGTTATCAATATACACTGAGTGTACAAAAGATCAGGAACTCTTTCCATGACATAGACTGACCAGGTGAATCCAGGTGAAAGCTATGATCCCTTATTGATGTCACTTGTTAAATCCACTTCAATCAGTGTAGATGAAGAGGAGACAGGTTAAAGAAGGATTTTTAAGCCTTGATACAATTGAGACATGGATTGTGTATGTGTGTCATTCAGAGGGTGAATGGGCAAGACAAAAGATTTAAGTGCCTTTGAACAGGGTATGGTAGTAGGTGCCAGGCACACCGGTTTGTGTCAAGAACTGCAACGCCGCTGGGTTTTTCACGCTCAACAGTTTCCCGTGTGTATCAAGAACGGTCCACCACCAAAGCATTGGAGTCAACATGGGCCAGCATCCCTGTGGAACACTTTTGACACCTTGTAGGCTCCATGCCCCAAAGAGTTGAGGCTGTTCTGAGGGCGAAATGGGGTGCAACTCAATATTAGGAAGGTGTTCCTAATGTTTGGTATACTCCGTGTACTGTAACACAGTTCATCTCTGCCACTGTGAGTCCAGGATTCAAACTCTCCTCACAACGTACTCAACATACTCCAGACGCACCTGAGTCAGAAGAACCTGTAGTATCAAATCAAGTAGTGTATATCTGAGTCAGCCATTTTGGTTATGGAGCTACAGTGACAGGACAATAGAAACTAAACTACTTCCAATCATTATTATTCCAAACCAAAGACAGCTGTTCTCCATTTAGTTGTCTTTCGGGATGCTCTATCAAATGCTTGCTGCACTCTGTGATATATTTGCTATTCAAAGAGCTCTTTCTGAACAGGTCATAAGCTTAAGCTAGTAGGCCTATGCCATTTGCTAAACTGGAATTCACCTCGAATTCAACCTGACACACACGCTATGGGGAACGTGGATGCTTCGTTGTTGATACAGTCAGTCGGGCACCGTTTTACGAGTAAGATGTCTAGCCAATTACAGATCAAGCATGTTACTCATGAAAGTTATATCTCTTGTAAAGAAAAGTAATGTAATATGGCCAGGGGCTCCCCAGGGATTTTGGGCCCCGTGAAAAGATATCACATTGGGCCCCACCACCACAGGCCACACCAATCCTGTGCAATTGCTGTAACCACACACCTCCAGAACCCAATCAACCCATTCAAAGCTTTAAATAACGCGACCTTTGCAGGCTTGCAACTGTCTTGTAGTCCAATATTTACTGTACGATATTTACTGACAGTGAGCTGTGAAAATATAACACTGTGCAGACATGCATGCAACATTCTGCATACAGTGGAATTCAATATTTGATGCAAGACTGATACCCTCTATAAGAAATGTGCTAAAGACTCTTTTACAGTCTAAATGTAATTTTAATGGTACAATTCTTGAATGGAAAATTCTCTTAACATTAATGAATAACTTAAATATACATTAACCTCTTCAATTAAAATACATTATCATCTATAGAATGATATAACAAAGAAAATAACGAAATCAGCAGCAGATTTCTGAACTAAGTATACTTACCAACTAGATAATAAGCAGCTGGAAAAGTGGAAATGGAAAACAAAATGGAAATGAAAAGGCCTGATGGTGGCGCTAGAGGAAAGGTCAAGAGGTCACCAAATCAATAGGTTTCTTCCACTCGGGGTCTTGATTGTGCACAACATGGCAATCCAGCCATTACTTTGAGATATATCTTGTTCTCAGTCTGTTCTCAGTCTTGTTCTCAGCCTGTGGGCATCATGTGTGTAGTGATCCAATATCCATAGCCATGCCATTTAACAGTTATCACTGGCCCTTGGCTTCATCCTTATCACCAAGAGCCCAGCGCCGAGCCTGGGGGGGGGGGGCGAAACAGAGGCTCTCTGGATGTTTACTTTTTGATTAGGGCCCCTATCAGTCACAGGCCCTTAGAATAGTCTTAACTTTCTCCCCCATACGGTGCCCTGAATATGGCTCAGAAGCAAAATGGCTCAGATAACGCTAAACGAAATGGAGACATTGAATGCTCTCCCTCCTGTTGGTCCGGGGCGTTGATGTTAAACAATTTCATGATTATGCAAATGACGGTAACCTTATATCATAGCAAGATATGGAGGTGTATTCCAGTGGAGGCTAGAGGAAGGAGAAATAAGGAGGACGGGCTCCCCATTCCACCCCATGTATCCTTCCACCAGCCTCCACTGGTGAATCTATTGCATTGTCCATAACCTCAAGTGGCTAAATGGTGTTTGAGAGAAACATTGTGTAAAAAAAAGAATACATTTACATCCATATGTTTTCTCTCTCCGAGCTGTAACCCTGCCTCCATGGAGAACAAGATTGAGATGGAGAATGATTGGCATCATGCAAGGATTCTGTTCCCCGCATCACAGTGTCAACAATGTTCTAATTAGGCCCTTGCTAAATGGCATTTGTTTAGCAGACTGAATCAACAGGCATGAGATTCAGTCGCAATAATTGCTGTCACACAATTAGCTGTAATTACTTTAAATCTATACAGCTGTGACACAGTTGAGTTATTATAGTGTATGGGAGATGATTCCAGGAAATAGAATGTGTTTCATGTCATACTAGGTTCAATGGCTGTGCTTCAGAAGTAGGCACACTAGTGGTAATGTGATTCAACCGTGTAGTTAGAGCAGACAATATGGTTCGCTAGAGATAATTGCCTTCTAAATCAGGTCAGTCCAAACATTGTTGTGACGGCCAGTAACTAGCATTAATCAATGACTACAATCTCCCATATCAACGTAAGCTATTGTCACACGAGATGCTAGAAGAGTACTCCAAACACCAGCCTTTCATGTGAGTACATGAGTGGGCATTTTTCTACCACGTATGTTGAGCACATGTTTATAGGTTGGAATGAATGGGGAATGGTAGAAATTAAATAATTCACTATTGTAGCCTATGTGTCAAGCCCTGACCTTAGAGATCCTTTTTATGTCTCTATTTTGGTTTGGTCAGGGCGTGAGTTGGGGTGGGCATTCTATGTTTTGTGTTCTATGTTTTCTATTTCTGTGTGTTTGGCTGGGTGTGGTTCTCAATCAGAGGCAGCTGTCTATCGTTGTCTCTGATTGAGAACCATACTCAAGTAGCCTTTTCCCACCTGTGTTTGTGGGTAGTTGTTTTCTCTTTTGTGTCTGCACCAGACAGAACTGTTTCGGTTTCGTTCGTTCTCTTTGTTGTTTTTGTTATTCAGTGTTCAGTTTTATGAATAAATCATGAACACTTACCACGCTGCGCTTTGGGCCACTTCTTCATGCAACGATGGCCGTTACAGAACTACCCACCAAACACCAAAGGACCAAGCAGCGTGGTGAAAAGACTCCTGGACAGGTGAGCAGTGCTATCTGGAGTATGAGACAACCTGGGAGGAGATAGAGAGGTGGTCGGTCGACCCAGGGAGAGTGCCGGAGCCCGCCTGGGATTCTCTAGAACAGTGCGAGGAGGGATACCGGAGAATGGAGTTTGCGACACAAAAACGGCTGGCAAGGAAGCCCGAGAGGCAGCCCCCAAAAATGTTTTTGTGGGGGCACACGGTGAGTGTGGCGAGTCAGGTAGTAGACCTGAGCCAACTCCCCGTGGCTACCGTGGCGAGCATGGGACTGGTCAGGCCCCGTGCTATGGGGTGATGCTCACGGTGTCGAGGCGGAGCATTCACAGGCCGGTGGCTCGGTGCCAGCGTCCCGCATTTGCCGGGTGGAAGCTGGCATCCAGCCAGAACGGGGGGCCAGCTCTGCGCTCGAGACCGCCAGTGCGCCTCCACGGCCCAGTGTAACTCTCCACTCGTTCTGTGATGATCCATGGCAAGAAGCCTCCAGTGATGATCCATGGCACGAAGCCTCCAGCGATGATCCATGCAACGATGGCCGTTACACTATGGGTATTTAGTATACACACTTCAGACTCAAAGGAACAGCAAATAACAAATGTAAACACACTGCATGCTCTACAATCACTGGAGGCTCTACAGAGTTTGGAGCCCTCTGTTGTATTTGTAGTTAATACTACTATTAGTGCCGTACATGCAGTACAATTTATTGGATCTGTGAATTGTACTTACATCAAAGATCATAACATGTCCAAGAGGCAATTGTATTCACATCAAAGATCCTAATGTGTCCAACATTAGCCAAACAGGAGTTCCTGGCTCATTAGCAATTCCTTATCATCCCTGATCTGCTCTCCAGAGAAAAAAATGAAAATGGCCTCCAAGTTGGCAAGTAAGATGTTATCTTCATTGATGTTTTTGGTGTGGGGGGGGGGGGGGGGGGGGATGACACCTACTGCTGCACTGCTTGAAGATGAAGAGAATGAAGACAATCAGAAGAGGACAGGCATGCAGTCCATCAGTACTGAACAGTGTTGGGGAAGCTACTCTGAACCCAAATTGCTTCTGTAAATCGCTCTGGATAAGAGCGAATTACTAAATTACTCAAATGTATGGTTTATCAAACTACCAATTACTTCACACTAGAAGAAGTTAAGCTACCCTTAAGATAAATATAATTTACTTAACGAAAGCTACTTTGAAAAAGTTGTTTGCTAGTTCGGGAAAAATGATCATATCTTAATCTGAAATGTCATAGACTGCAAATTGCAAAAACAGATSACTGTGGAGTCAGATGTTAAAAGTATGTGTAATTTAGCCTATTGAACACAAAAACTATTTTCCAAGTGAGATTTAGGCATATTTCACCCATATTTTCTTCCTTTTTTTGCAAAATAATGTAGTGTGTAGTTCCAGTAGTTTGCTACACAGCTTCGTGGAAAAAAAGTAATTCACAACTGAAAACACTATCAAGATTTGAATTTAGTTCAACTTCCACCAAGCTACTGCAAATTGTAGTTGAATTACTACTTGAACCACAGATAGAACAATGAGCCAGATGTTTGATCTGAAGCATCCGGTTGGCATTTCCACTCAGCACCAAATATAGTGATGAGAGGAAGCCCACTGGCCGGCAGTGGGAGTTAACGGAGCGAGATGGATTTTGGCATTCTGCAAATTTTCTCACCAATGAAACATTGAATCTCGATACAGTTTTCTGTTCCCAACACTAACATCTCTTACAAACAGAGTGGACTAAGTTTTGTAGACTTTACCCTTTGCCAAGGTTTTAAAAAATGGTGTTGTTTAGAAGGAGTGCAAGGGCAAATTGAGCTATTGCACACGAGCACTTCACAGAGTAGACGTTCCCGAATGGAAATATGCAAATCCACGCTAGAATGCACCAATAGGATCTTGCTAGCTCGTGCTTGGCTCTGACCACCTCCTTGCTTGTTCTGCCCACTATGATTAACTTGCTCCGGAAACGACAGTCTATCTTGGATTAGTTATAATAAATATTTGCTTGAACTACATATAGTTCACTACTCCCCAACACTGGTAATGAATGTGTTGTTGCAATCYATAGAAATACATGTAGAGGATGAATCAAGAGGAACTTGAGGATGACTGTGTGTGGTAGATATATGTACACATGTCCATGCTCCACAGAAGTGGCATGCTTTTCACAATAGTAAAGGATGGAAAACCTACAACGAGAAGGAACCTTCGAACTCCACGACGGTTTACTCGCTAAATATATTAAGTAGGTCAAATTAGACCGAAACGAAGAGGAAAGCCACTGAATGCTATGAAGGATGATCTTGAAGGCTACAGTATCTCCCCACATGTTCTTACCTGAATATCAAAAGATGTTCAGGTGCTCACATCACAGCGTCACCGAAACACAAGTATGAAGGAGTGCTTCCTCTATGTCTTACTGTGCATGATTAAATTGAGACTTGATCTTATTTAGCTGTAATGATAAATTATCCCTCTCCCCAACCTTGAACCAGAGGTGCCTCCTAAATCCATTTACAACCTGTGYGTGTAAGCTAGTTATAGCTTTTTCATAGCTAGACTGTAGCGATGAAAAAGACGGATTCTGCTATCCATCTTGGGTGCAGTTGTTTCTTTCTCAAGTCAAATCAAATCCAAATGTATTGGTCACATACACATGGTTAGCAGATGTTGTTGTGAGTGTAGCGAAATGCTCATGCTTCTAGATCCGACAGTGTAGCAGTATCTAACAGGTAATATCTAACAATTCCACAACAAAACCTAATATCTAACAAATTCCACAACAAAACCTAATACACACAATCTAGTAATGGGATGGGATAAGAATATGTAAGTATAAAATATATGGAGGAGCAGTGACAGAGTGGCTAAGATGCAATAGATAGTAAAGTGAAGGATACAGTATACAGTAAATACATATGAGATGAGTATTGCGAGATATGTAAACATTCTTAAAGTGGCATTATCAAAGTGACTAGTGTTCCATTTATTAAAGTGGCCAATGATATAGGCAGCTGTCTCTCTGTGCTAGTGGTGGCTGTTTAACAATCTGATGGCCTTGAGATAGAAGCTGTATTTTTATCTCTCTGTCCCAGCTCTGATGCACCTGTACTGGCCTCGCCTTCTGGATGGAAGCGGGGTGAACAGGCAGTGGCTCGGGTGGTTATTGTCCTTGATGATCTTTTTTGCCTTCCTGTGACATCGGGTGTTGTAGGTGAGCTGGAGGGCAGGTAGTTTGCCACCGGTGATGCGTTGTGCAGACGGCACCACCCTCTGGAGAGCCCTGCGGTTGTGGGCGGTGCAGTTGCCGTACCAGGCGGTGATACAACCCGAAATTGGGTTGCGCCTTCTTCACCACACTGTCTGTGTGCGTGGGCCATTTCAGTTTGTCTGTGATGTGTACACTGAGGAACTTTCCACCTTCTCCACTGCTGTCCTGTCGATGTGGATAGGGGGGTGCTCCCTCTCCCTCCCCACCTCCTCCCTGTAGGCTGTCTCGTCATTGTTGGTAATCAGGTCTACCACTGTCGTGTCGTCTGCAGACTTGATGATTGAGTTGGAGGCGTGCATGGGTAAGCAGGGAGTACAGGAGGGGGCTGAGAACACACCCTTGCCCCAGTGTTGAGGATCAGCGGAGTGGAGATGTTGTTTCCTACCTTCACCACCTGGGGGGCGGCCAGTCAGCAAGTCCAGGACCCAATTGCACAGGGCGGGGTTGAGACCCAGGGCCTCAAGCTTAATGATGAGCTTGGAGGGTACTATGGTGTTGAATGCTGAGCTGTAGTCAATGAACAGCATTCTTACATAGGTATTCCTCTTGTCCAGATGGGATCGGGCAGTGTGCAGTGTGATGGCGATTGCATCGTCTGTGGACCTATTGGGGTGGTAAGCAAATTGAGTGTGTCTAGGGTGACAGGTAGGGTGGAGGTGATATGGTCCTTGACTAGTCTCTCAAAGCACTTCACGATGACAGAAGTGACTGCTACGAACGTTCCGCATTCAACAACCCGTCGCATTGCCGCTTCGCTCCACAGGTACTGAAGTGAGTACTACACTTATACAGTTCAGTTTCTAGGTCTCAGATACCTATATGCGGTGTTGAGTTTGTGTTTGATCATTAGCTTAGCTACAGGTAGCTCAGGTGGAATGCGTTATGATCATCGCAATACATATAAGTTTGGATGAGATATTGAATGAGCGAGTTTTCTCAGTTACGGTCATAGTCTCTGCAGCATATGTGTCTCTGTCCATTTTAAGCGATAGATAGGCGGGTAGACGATAAGTGCATATCGACTGCATAGGACTAGCGAGCGGAGCCAGTGAGCTCTGACATAGCCGACACATGTAGAAGACTATTGCATTCACCGACAAGCGGGAACGCTGTGGATATAAGTGTAGTGTTGTAGCTAGCGGTACAAAGTTAAGGGTTAAGTCTTTGCTGTCTCCTTTTATCTAAAGATAACGTGATGGAACGTGCTAGAGTAAATTTCGGTCTTCTCCATAAGGTTAGGCTGTTTCGTAAGGTACTTTTCATAGGGTTAGCGATTCTTCAATAGGAAATAGGCGAGCACAGCAATGATCTTCCAAATCCTTATGAGACTCAGGAAGGAACGTACACGTAATCCAACACTGCTGAAGCGTAAGACCGAGCGTAGACCAGCGAGAGGGCAGAGCCACTGGGTGAGAAAGACTAGTTGAGCATTCAACGGTGAAACCAAACGGAGCACGAAGCAATTGACTTAGGATGTAGTGTGTAGCTTAGCTACATAGATGTCTTTGAACATTGATCATTTGTGATGCTGAGATAACTCGAATGCGAGGGTCTAAGGAGTGTGAGTGAAGATCTTCGGTCTCGTAGCCAGTCTCCAATTCATGTTCGCTGTGCGCATGACGCGTCGGTTGCGTCGCGACTCGTGTACCTCAACACGGCGATAAAGCTCACCACACTTGCGGCGAGAGCCGATAGCCAGGCTAAGCCGAACTGAGTCTCCAGGAAGGCCGAAATAGCAGTGTCACGTCATAGTATCATTACATACCGGATGACGATATTCGCATTATGTGTGAGTGTTATGTGTCTAGCATGAGTGTCAGCTAAAGCTACAATGAGCTGAGTCATTTGCCTCTGCTGAGTGGATTCTAAACAAATTGTGAGTGTAGTGTTAGAGCATAAATGGTATCTTGTACGCTCCAGGTATCCTGGCCCAGCGTCAAACGAGCTTTCAGACCACAAAGTCACACAACCAGCGCACGACGCTACCTACCGTAACCTGGCCAGCCCGCACTTACCCTGTTAGTCGAGTTTTAATCTCAGCGCTTATCAATAAGAGGTTGTCTTGGCGAGACGAGCCTCTCAACTCCTATGCTGAAGTCATTCGAGAGAGCGTGGGCTCAGACCAGTCCACTTTGTCATTCCAATCTCACCTTTGCATTAGTGTAGCCTCTTCTGTAGCCTGTCTACTATGTGTCTGTCCATCCCTGTTCTCTCCTCTTGTCTGCACAGACCATACAAACGCTTTCACACCGCGTGGGCGGAGCAACCCTAAACACTGGTGGCCCGCAGGTCGCACAGCACGCTACGACCCACGTGGAGGTCCAGGTCTCCGGTAGCCTCTGGAACTGCCGATCTGCGGCCAACAAGCAGAGTTCATCTCAGCCTATCTTCCCTCCAGTCCCTCGACTTCTTGGCACTGACGGAAACATGGATCACCACAGATAACACTGCTACTCCTACTGCTCTCTCTTCGTCCGCCCACGTGTTCTCGCACACCCCGAGAGCTTCTGGTCAGCGGGTGGTGGCACCGGGATCCTCATCTCTCCCAAGTGGTCATTCTCTCTTTCTCCCCTTACCCATCTGTCTATCGCCTCCTTTGAATTCCATGCTGTCACAGTTACCAGCCCTTTCAAGCTTAACATCCTTATCATTTATCGCCCTCCAGGTTCCCTCGGAGAGTTCATCAATGAGCTTGATGCCTTGATAAGCTCCTTTCCTGAGGACGCTCACCTCTCACAGTTCTGGGCGACTTTAACCTCCCCACGTCTACCTTGACTCATTCCTCTCTGCCTCCTTCTTTCCACTCCTCTCCTCTTTTGACCTCACCCTCTCACCTTCCCCCCTACTCATAGGCATGCAATACGCTTGACCTCATCTTTACAGATCTGTTCTTCCACTAACCTCATTGCAACTCCCCTCCAAGTCTCCGACCACTACCTTGTATCCTTTTCCCTCTCGCTCTCATCCACACTTCCCACACTGCCCCTACTCGGGAGTATCGCGCCGTCCCAACCTTCGCTTCTCTCCCCCGCTACTCTCTCCTCTTCCATCCTATCATCTCTTCCCTCTGCTCAAACCTTCTCCAACCTATCTCCTGATTCTGCCTCCTCAACCCTCCTCTCCTCCCTTTCTGCATCCTTTGACTCTCATTGTCCCCTATCCTCCAGGCCGGCTCGGCCTCCCTCCCGCTCCGTGGCTCGACGACTCATTGCGAGCTCACAGAACAGGGCTCCGGGCAGCGAGCGGAAATGGAGGAAAACTCGCCTCCCTGCGGACCTGGCATCCTTTCACTCCCTCCTCTTCTACATTTTCCTCTCTGTCTCTGCTGCTAAAGCCACTTTCTACCACTCTAAATTCCAAGCATCTGCCTCTAACCCTAGGAAGCTCTTTGCCACCTTCTCCTCCCTCCTGAATCCTCCTCCCCTCCCCCCCCCCCCCTCCTCCCTCTCTGCAGATGACTTCGTCAACCATTTTGAAAAGAAGGTCGACGACATCCGATCCTCGGTTGCTAAGTCAAACGACACCCGGTTCTGCTCACACTGCCCTACCCTGTGCTCTGACCTCTTTCTCCCCTCTCTCTCCAGATGAAATCTCGCGTCTTGTGACGGCCGGCCGCCCAACAACCTGCCCGCTTGACCCTATCCCCTCCTCTCTTCCAGACCATTTCCGGAGACCTTCTCCCTTACCTCACCTCGCTCATCAAAACCCTGACCGCTGGCTACGTCCCTTCCGTCTTCAAGAGAGCGAGAGTTGCACCCCTTCTGAAAAAACCTACACTCGATCCCTCCGATGTCAACAACTACAGACCAGTACCCCTTCTTTCTTTTCTCTCCAAAACTCTTGAACGTGCCGTCCTTGGCCAGCTCTCCTGCTATCTCTCTCAGAATGACCTTCTTGATCCAAATCAGTCAGGTTTCAAGACTAGTCATTCAACTGAGACTGCTCTTCTCTGTATCACGGAGGCGCTCCGCACTGCTAAAGCTAACTCTCTCTCCTCTGCTCTCATCCTTCTAGACCTATCGGCTGCCTTCGATACTGTGAACCATCAGATCCTCCTCTCCACCTCTCCGAGTTGGGCATCTCCGGCGCGGCCACGCTTGGATTGCGTCCTACCTGACAGGTCGCTCCTACCAGGTGGCGTGGCGAGAATCTGTCTCCTCACCACGTGCTCTCACCACTGGTGTCCCCAGGGCTCTGTTCTAGGCCCTCTCCTATTCTCGCTAACACCAAGTCACTTGGCTCTGTCATAACCTCCAATGGTCTCTCCTATCATTGCTATGCAGACGACACACAATTAATTTTCTCCTTTCCCCTTCTGATGACCAGGTGGCGAATCGCATCTCTGCATGTCTGGCAGACATATCAGTGTGGATGACGGATCACCACCTCAAGCTGAACCTCGGCAAGACGGAGCTGCTCTTCCTCCCGGGAAGGACTGCCCGTTCCATGATCTCGCCATCACGGTTGACAACTCCATTGTGTCCTCCTCCCAGAGCGCTAAGAACCTTGGCGTGATCCTGGACAACACCCTGTCGTTCTCAACTAACATCAAGGCGGTGGCCCGTTCCTGTAGGTTCATGCTCTACAACATCCGCAGAGTACGACCCTGCCTCACACAGGAAGCGGCGCAGGTCCTAATCCAGGCACTTGTCATCTCCCGTCTGGATTACTGCAACTCGCTGTTGGCTGGGCTCCCTGCCTGTGCCATTAAACCCCTACAACTCACCAGAACGCCGCAGCCCGTCTGGTGTTCAACCTTCCCAAGTTCTCTCACGTCACCCCGCTCCTCCGCTCTCTCCACTGGCTTCCAGTTGAAGCTCGCATCCGCTACAAGACCATGGTGCTTGCCTACGGAGCTGTGAGGGGAACGGCACCTCAGTACCTTCAGGCTCTGATCAGGCCCTACACCCAAACAAGGGCACTGCGTTCATCCACCTCTGGCCTGCTCGCCTCCCTACCACTGAGGAAGTACAGTTCCCGCTCAGCCCAGTCAAAACTGTTCGCTGCTCTGGCCCCCAATGGTGGAACAAACTCCCTCACGACGCCAGGACAGCGAGTCAATCACCACCTTCCGGAGACACCTGAAACCCCACCTCTTAAAGGAATACCTAGGATAGGATAAAGTAATCCTTCTGACCCCCCCCCCCCCCCCTTAAAAGATTTAGATGCACTATTGTAAAGTGGCTGTTCCACTGGATGTCATAAGGTGAATGCACCAATTTGGAAGTCGCTCTGGATAAGAGCGTCTGCTAAATGACTTAAATGTAAAATGTAAATGCTTTGCTCTGTATTGAGTCGTGTAAAGATATTTTGGATTCTTTGCATAAAAACATAAAAACTAATAATTATTTTCTGAGTTTACATTTCATACAACACAACAATCTAAAGAATGTGCAAAACAAATAATGATCGTTGATGAGAGACTACTGAAGTTACTGACGTCATTGGAAGCTACTGAAACCACTCCATTAAATGAATAACTTAATCAGGTAGAGTTATGTTTGTCGTGATTACTTGGGAAGGCTTTGATAGACTGTCATCTTTATTCTCACCTGGTTCACAGAGAGCAAACGTCTGTGTGTGTGTCCCCCGCTCTCTCTCTCCGTCTCTCTATCTCTCTCTCTCTCTCTCTCTGGCGCTGTGGGCATCTCTCTCTCTGTCTCTCTATCTCTCTCTCTCTCTGGCGCTGTGGGCATCTCTCGCTACCTCTCTGTTGCTCTTTTTCTCTCTGACTCCCTGTCTGTCCCTCCCACGCCGCCTCATCACAACCAGCAGGAACAAAGCAGTGGCCCCCCTGTCACTGTAAACCTCTCCTTCCTCCATCATTATCAACAGCCTCACACAGCATGGGGCAATTACAAAGAATGGCTCTACATGGAACTCATTAATGGATTTGTGGGAATAATTAATGAAAGGAAAGTCACTTTTACAAAGTGTTCACAAAGTCACTGTTGTGTCACTCAAACTGTATGGTAAGTTTGGAGTAAGAGAAGTTGGGTTTCTTTTTCAAAATGGCCACCAACAGAGAATATGCAAAACCCCGGGACAGCAATAGGATCATTAATGGGAGCCAGACTGAGGCGGATTGCAAATCCTCAAAGATGAATGCAGATCAAGAATGCATTTCACGCTGCTTTTATCATCTCCCTAAAACGATAGGAAGGTAACAAATTAATCAAAATTAATTAGATGAATTAAAAAACAAACAAATTCCAGAAAAAACGATCGATTTCATTAATAGGATCTCATGGAGGGAGCTGGATGGCTAGAGGGGATTTGCAACATGCTGTAAACCAGGGCCTCACAGAACCATAGTGACCGTGGAATCAAACAGAAAAACCAATAAGACATCCAATAAACCGGTGCCCTTGGGTGTGAGGCTTCGAGACCTGACGCCGCATGACACACATCCCACCACCGCCCCCTTCCTCCCCCGCACCTCAGAAGGCAGCCAATAGAGTTCATTAGACAGCCAATTACTCACAATAACATATTTTACACAGGAAGCGCCGCGTGACCCTGCGACTGTGAGATCCCCTGCAGCACGTTACAGAGTGTGTGTGTGCATGTGAGAGAGATCCATTAAATCTAGCTGAGGCCTACGTATCCTGGGGTGGAGCCTGGGGTATACATTTGCCTTTTTCCCCTTTTGATAAGTGATATATCTTTAATGTTTCTTTTAATTTGATCTATTTTCAGCGTGTTCCAGTTCACGCCAATATCCAGCAACTTCACATAGCCATTGAAGAGGAGTGGGACTACATTCCACCAGCCACAATCAACAGCCTCATCAACTCTATGCGAAGGAGATGTGTCGCGCTGCATGAGGCAAATGGTGGTCACACCAGAAAATGAATGAAAATGTTCTGATCCACACCCCTACTTTTTTTTAAGGTCTGTGACCAACAGATGCATATCTGTATTCCTAGTTATGTGAAATCCGTAGATTGCGGCTTAATTCCCGCATTTATTTCAATTGACTGATTTCCTTATATGAAAAGTAACTCAGTAAAATCGTTGAAATTGTTGATGTTGCGTTTATATTTTTGTTCAGTATAGTCTCTGTGGGATATGTATTATCCAGGCATTTTGGTATAGGAGCCTATGTTGATGAGCTGATGAGCATTTCAGACCATCCCTATACTCAGGAAGGGGCCATGGGTTCAGTTATGGGATGGGAGTCATTATGCTAGATTCAAGACAGGGTTCAGTTATGGAATACTGAACCTGTTCTTGAATCTAGCATAATGACTCCATCCATAACTGAACCCTGTCTTGAATCTAGCATAATGACTCCCATCCCATAACTGAACCCATAACTGAATCTAGCATAATGAACTCATAAGTCCATAACTGAGCCCTGTTTTGACTCTAGTATAATGACTCCATCCCATAACTGAACCCTGTCTTGAATCTAAATAATGACTCCCATCCCATAACTGAACCTGTCTTGAATCTAGCATAATGACTCCCATCCATAACTGAACCTGTCTTGAATCTAGTATAATGACTTCCATACTGAGCCTGTTCTTGAATCTAGTATAATGACTCCATAACTGAACCTGTCTTGAATTAGTATAATGATCATTCCATAACTGAACCCTGTCGCTAATCTAGTATAATGACTTTCCATAACTGACCCTGTCTGAATCTAGTATAATGACTTTCCATAACTGAACCCTGTCTTGAATCTAGTATATGATCTTCCACTACTGAACCTGTCTTGAATCTAGTAATAATGACTTCCATAACTGAACCCTGTCTTGAATCTAGCATAATGACTCCCATCCCATAACTGAACCCTGTCTTGAATCTAGCATAATGACTCATTCATAACTGACCCTGTCTTGAATCTAGCATATGATTTT
>NW_019942704.1:0-72444 GCF_002910315.2 Salvelinus sp. IW2-2015 | reverse complement strand
CTGAACCCTGTCTTGAATCTAGCATAATGACTCCATCCCATAACTGAACACTGTCTTAATCTAGATAATGACTTTCCATAACTGAGCCCTGTCTTGAATCTAGTATAATGACTCCCATAACTGAACCCTGTCTTGAATCTAGTATAATGACTCCCATTCCATAACTGAACCCTGTCTCTAATCTAGTATAATGCCTTTCCATAACTAGCCCTGGCTTGAATCTAGTATAATGCTTCCATAACTGAACCCTGGCTTGAATCTAGTATAATGACTTCCTTTCCATAACTGAACACTGTCTTGAATCTAGTATAATGACTTTCCATAACTGAACCCTTCTTGAATCTAGCATAATGACTCCCATCCCAATACTGAACCCTGTCTTGAATCTAGCATAATGACTCCCATCCCATAACTGAACCCATAACTGAATCTAGCATAATGACTCAAAGTCCATAACTGAGCCCTGTCTTGACTCTAGTATAAGACTCCCATCCCATAACTGAACCCTGTCTTGAATCTAGTATAATGACTCCCATCCCATAACTGAACCCTGTCTTGAATCTAGCATAATGACTCCCATCCCATAACTGAACCCTGTCTTGAATCTAGCATAATGACTCCATCCCATAACTGACACTGTCTTGAATCTAGTATAATGACTTTCCATAACTGACCCCTGTCTTGAATCTAGTATAACGACTTTCCATAACTGAACCCTGTCTTGAATCTAGTATATTGACTCCCATTCCACAACTGAACCCTTTCTTGAATCTAGTATATAACGGACTTTTATGGGATGGGAGTCATTATGCTAGATTCAAGACAGGGTTCAGTTATGGGATGGGAGTCATTATGCTAGATTCAAGACAGGGTTCAGTTATGGAATGGAAGAGAGTGATCAGCTAGAGTCCAGGCAACACACTGAGTTTGGGTTGACTTTACAGACATTCAGCTCCTTTAACAAGTTTAGATGTTTAACAACAGAGTTTAGTTCTATTTCAATGGTTTTTGCAGTACAACCACACAAATAAGTGCTAACCCACTGGGCACAGACGTCATTTCAACATCTAGTTTAGATTTACAGTTAGTTGATTTGTCAACAAATGTGAATTCAATGTGAAATCAGCCAAACATGTTTACAATGTCAATGGATTTAGGTTAAAAGATGGGTTGATTACTTTATGTTGATGACTTTTTGCAAATCCAATCAGTTTTCCACGTTGATTCAAAATCGTCACATAGATTTTTGTTGTTGTTGAAATGACGTGGAAACAACATTGATTCAACCGGTTTTTGTCCAGCGGGAAGTTAATCCTGAAAAGTCTATTCATCTTAAGTTGTTTAGCTGTTACAGCCCACTCTGACAGGAATGTGTAAATTGCTTGTGATCATGTGTAGCTTAAAAGGACTTGACAGGTTGTAATACTTTGTAGATCAAAATGAGGATGCACTGCACACAATTGTGGGAAAACCCAACAGATACAATTATTCTAATCACACAAATGGCTCACAAAGAAAATGTATGACTCAATGGTACACCGTGATAGTCATGGCCCCCATGCTCATTGATGACAGTTTTGTATGGCAGGATTTTCTTTGTGACATTAATCATTTCATTACAGTGCTTGTCGCTACCAGGACCACACCAGTGGCTTTTTCTCCTCTCTCCTTCATTATTCAAAACTGAAAAGGTTACATTGATTTCTGGTGCCATTTCCCCAGCTCAGCGATGGAATCTTAATAAATCAAATCATTTTTGACAGTTGCTGGCGCAGGCAGGCAGGGGCACCAGCGTTCTAGAATATTGGATTCTTGCAGCTGTGCCATCCTGTTTGCATTTCGTCACCGGCACAGAGACGGTTGGTATTTAGAGTAATGACCAGGTGACACTGGTAGAATGTCACAAGGGGGAGTTTTTCCATGCATGGTCTGACAGCTGGATGTGACAGGACTAAGATTATAACAAGTTAGACTTTTCACTTTGTACCTGAAGTTGGTGGATAATGGATTTATTTTGTTGGGAGGGGGGTRACGACAACACCAGAACACCCAAACACCCATTTCTAATGCAGGGATCCATAACAATGTACTAATTTGAATGTTATTGGTCTGTTGCTGTTCAGATGAAGATTTAAATGAACAAAATAATCAAGTTTTCTAAACTAATGCAATTTCTACCTTCCCTCCCTTGTGTTGCTGTTGGAAACATTAGTATAAATAGCTGTTGTCTTAGACTACTGACAATCTCAATCACAAATTGTTCTGGGTGTAGCTCTTAGCTAGAATATAAATCTATAAGAGCTGGGAAGCTGGACGACCTAGATCCTGTAACACTCCCCTCCAGATGCCTTTGTTGACCAGAGAAAGCTCTCCTCCTTTCTTCTCCATCTCTCTATCCTTCTCTTGCTCTCTCTCCATCACCTCTCTCTTTCCTCATTGTGCCCTATCACCATATGAGGAGGGGAGAGAATCAGAGACGTAAAAGTAAACACACACACACCACACACACACACACACACAACACACACACACACACACACACACAACACACACACACACACACACACACACACACACACACACACACACACACACACACACACACACACACCACACACACACACACACACACACACACACACACACACACACACGGCAACAGAACAACTGAACAAAAACAATGTAATCCTGGTGAAGGCAGACAGCTTGGAAACGGTGATCCACACAAGCAGAAGAACAAATAGACTGACGGTTTTGGGTTATATTTTCACAGGGATCTGATGATCTTTTAGAAAGTTTTCCCTCTCAATTATGTCACGTTTTGTTTTCTGGGCAACCGAATGCAGTGAACAAAATGGAACATGGCATGTACTTCCAGACTGAAATCTTGAACTTGAAAGAACTCAGACTTTTATAATCGTGTTCTGTTGTACGGTAACTTAGACTCTCTTGTAAATCAAAAGTTCATCCGAATACAGTATTTAATCAATATGCATAGTATGGTTATCATTCTGATGTTTCTTAATCTCTTGTTTCTCCTCTTTTTGTTTTGGGATTATTTGTGTTTAGTATTGTACTGTTAGACATTTACTGCACTGCTGGAGCTAAGAACAAAAGCATATCGCTGCATCTGCTTTAGCATTTGCTAATCTGTGTACGTGACAATTCCACTTTGATTTGATTTATGGTAGGAGTATATTCATCATAATCCATCACAAATATCCATCAGAAAGGTTGAGCTGCTTTACAAAGTCACCGATATGTCATTAGAAAATATCGCTGCCACGTTACGTAAGGAATGACGCTGGAGAAGAGAAGCAGGTATGGGGAGTCGACATTTAATCAGAACAGACATGAAAACAGGACAGGAACAGTGTCACCACACGGGTATACAAAGACAGACGACAAACAATGCAGCAGCGGGGAACAGAGCTGGGGAACTGACAAATATAGGGGAGGTAATAAACAGGTGATTGAGTCCAGGTGAGTCCAATAATTCGCTGATGCGCGTGATGAGGGAAGGCAGGTGTGCGTAATGATGGTGGCAGGAGTGCGTAATGCAGGGCAGCCTGGCGCCCCTGAGCGCCAGGGGGGAAGAGCGGGAGCAGGCGTGACACGTTAAGATATTCAACCCAATGGAAACTTTGGTTCAGGTCGTGGATTTACAGCAGGAAATGGTTGATAAGATTTCCAATCGATTTTTTATTGGGACTGAATCAAAGCCAACAACCACTGAAACAGTAATTTCAGCTCTCTTGTTTTAATTCMTTTTATAAGATAAGTCATAAAAATCCTTAAACACAATCAATTTACAAAAGCCCTGCCTTGCCCCTTAAAACTCTTTGTCCCATAGAGGAAACACAAGTAAAGAAGAAATAAGCCYGTATGTCCTTGTGGTTTTTGGGAGGAAGTAGAAAGCAATTAAAGTTAGTCATATAAYGGTTTTATGGGCACTCTGTCATCTGTTTCATAGGACTGGGAGGCTGCTGCCCTGAAACAAGCATTTAGGTCAGATCACACATCACACTTCCTCACACTAACTTCCTGCTACATTACCCAAGCCATCAGGAAGAAAACGCCTGTGAAATTCAGGCATCCCTAAATACAGATGTGACTGACATTGTGTGTGTGTAGAGGGGTGTGTGTAGAGTGTGTGTACTTGTAGAGGTGGTGTTGTGTACGTGTGTGTGTGTCTGTGTGTGTGTGTGTGTTTAAACATCATGGTTGTCTGAGATATACTCATGAGGCCAAGGTGTCATTATTTACATCTAAATCTTATGTACACTGTGATTCCTAGATTGTCTGAAAATAAAATAAATCCATCTAATTATCAAAATGGAGGCTATAGCATGTCAGTCTCGTTTTCTATTTTCWATTTAAGCTCCCACCTTTCAAACCAGGAGAGAACATCCAGGCGTGTTGAAAACAACAAGATTGGGAAGCCATAACAGTATGGTAGATGAATGTAGCATCGTGTGGGGTGAACATGTCAGCGTCTCAGAATAAAGCCGTGGCTGATTACTCGCTCTGATGAATTCTAGTCAGTCAAATTGAGTTCCTTCCCTCAGTTATATGCATAATATGCCTACTTCCCTTTGAGCAGAGGAGAGAGAGGAGGGAGAGGAGAGAGAGTAGGGAGAGGAGAGAGAGGAGGGAGAGGAGAGAGAGGAGGGAGAGGAGAGAGAGAAGGGAGAGGAGGGAGAGTCGAAAAGACAAAATAGAAAGGTAGAGAAAGAGAGAGAGGAAACGGCAGAGAGAGGGAGAAAAGGAGGTTGAGGGAGAAAGAGAGAGGGTAAAAAAAAATACTGCAGGATAAAAAAAGGGTAGAATTAGTGAAGGTAGCCAGTGGTAAATTTGAATGGTCAGTCAGTAATATCAATGTTTGTGACCTCACAATTGGCAATGTCAGAGAGAGGGTGACACTCAGACAAGCCCCGAAGCACTTGTTGAGACTTTCTAAAGCCAACAGACAAGAGCTTCACCTGAATTCTCTATATGAGAATATCATTCCCCAGGCTAACCATTTACAAAATCAATAGTAAATCTGGTGCAGTGACAGAATGACATGATAAGGCCACTAAGTGCAACRGAGGTCAGAACATTGGTCCATCAACCTCGCTATCAAAGTTCAAAAGTGGTTCAAAACTTCACCTGAAAAGTCGCTGCAAGAGTTGGGCTAGTCGGCGGCAACCATGAGCTCTCCACGAGTGTTTCTTCCAAACAGCAATCAGAACAGCACACAAAAAAGGTAGGTTAAGCTGAATGTTTGCATCAACTTGCTAAACTCTTCCATCGGAAATGACTGATTTCCACTAGTTTGGTTGCTCAAAGTAGCCTAAATCCACAGTAAGAGCACATTTGCAGACACCAACAGTGAATGACAACTGAGTGGATAACCACCCCTATTTCTCCTGGTGATTTTACTGAATCACAGTCCATAACGGATGGAAAGACCTGTTGACCTCCAGACCTACTGTACTTTTTATCCTGTGACCTGCATGGTGGAGGAATAGATCTGCTATTGTATYCGTGGTGTGGGGAGTGTTTTGGTCTGTTTACTGCTGGCTCTATGACAAAAACTCAGCATGGTCCTCTTTTTTCTATTTCATACCTGCTACCCCAGACGCTCTCTGGCTGCTGCTGTAAGTGGTGCAACCTTTACACATAAAATAACACACATTTTTCAGAGCTGGAGAAAAATGTTTCATGTGATTCCTGGATCAAGAATTCAGTCTCTTGCTGTTTTGCGGATCACTATTTTGCAAGGCACTCTGCCAGATCAACAGAGTGGGGTAGCAACTTCGCTCACTATTTTGCAAGGTACCCTGTCAGCCTGCCAGTGTGAGGTACACTGCATTTCAAAACTTTATAAGTAGAATTTCCATTAAATATAAGTATCTCATTATTGTCAAATCAAGTTGTTTTTGAAAGTAGCTGTCTGAATGTGACTGACAAGGTATGACACCATGGGCTCCTGTTACAAGACTGTTAGCCCACTGGGCTAAAGCGTAGGCCTTCAGGTCTCAAACAAAGGTACTTATCCCGCAACTGTGGTTTACTGAATCACAGTAGTTACAACAGCAGCCTAAGCAGCCACCTTGGTAGGTAGTCTACTGTGCTGTCATCTATAGTCACCTAGTAGGTAGTCTACCATAAAACTGTACTATCATCTATCACCTAGTAGGTAGTCTACTGGACTATCATCTAGTCACCTAGTTTGTAGTAGTCTACAGTACTGTACTTCATCTAGTCACCTAGTGGAGATAGCCTACTGTACTATCATTCTAGTCACCTAGTAGGTAGTCTACTGGACTATCATCTAGTTACCTAGTAGTAGTCTACTGGACTATCATCTAGTCACCTAGTAGGTAGTCTAACTGGACTATCATCTAGTCACCTAGTAAGGTAGTAGTCTACTGGACTTATCATCTAGTCACCTAGTAGGTAGTCTACTGGACTATCATCTATCACCTAGTAGTATCTACTGGACTATCATCTAGTCACCTAGTATGGTAGTCTACTGGACTATCATCTAGTCACCTAGTAGGTTAGTCTACTGACTATCATCTAGTCACCTAGTAGAGTAGTCTACTGTACTATCATCTAGTCACCTAGTAGGTAGTCAACTGTGATATCATCTAGTCACCTAGTAGATAGTCTACTGGACTATCATCTATCACTTAGTAGTAGTCTAACTTGGACTATCATCTAGTCACCTAGTAGGTAGTCTACTGTGCTATCATCTAGTCACCTAGTAGATAGTCTACTGGACTATCATCTAGTCATGTACAGTAGTGGCCAAATGCCCATCACTCTGACCTCCTCTGTGCACAGGTGTCTGACTTTCACATCACGGTAAACCTTCCAAGTGAGCCGCAGCAATAATGAGGTTTGAATCCCCTGGCAGAGCAGAGCGGCTGGTGGTGAAATCCTCTGGGGCTGAACCCTCGTCAGAGCCTGGTGCTGCTGCACCTGCTGAGGACACATCCACTCCTCATGTCCCACAGAGCCCCAGGCTCACATCCAGCTGTACAGATAATCAATGATATCACACATCAGCAGCCTGGGTGGTTAGGGTGGCAGGGTGGGTGGGTGGGTATGTGTTCCCTAAGAGGCCTGTCTGTCTGTCAGCCCGCAGAATGAATGTGATTGCATTTCATGGAAAGATCTTTAAACATCTCACTCTTTTTCGCTTTCCTATTTGGTCTGTGGCTAATACCGATTTTCAAATGGACCCGCTGAGGAACAATATGACACTCGGCATCTTATATCCACGCATGATGTAAAGACTTTAGAAATGTAGCATATCAATACAGTTCTTATTCTCCCCTGTTCTGTTCAGGCCATGTCTCTCTGTGACAAACTAATACAAATGGTCTCATAGATGRCATTTAAACAATGACATTATGTCACYGTGTGGTTTCATAAAATRATKAAATCAATATGAAATAATTATTTCTATCAACGCCATCCATATGAAAGGCTTGACATTCTTACTGCGAATAACAGACCTTATCAATCTACTCCCCAGTAATTACCTATTGTGTGTGTGCAATAATGAAAAAGTCCTCTCTCACTCTTTGCAATAGGAACACTGTGCTTCTATTCTGATGATGTCTGATGTAAAAATGACTGCCTGCCTGCGTGTGTGTGTGTGTGTGTGTGTTTATTTCCATCTGGGTAATAGACTGTGTGAAAGGAGAAGCTCTGGTCTTTGATGCAGCAGCTCTGTTTTGTTCTTGGTGTTCTGCATTTAATTATAACGCCACCAAATACTCCACTCTGGTAATAACATGGATCCACATTCAACAGCATTGTGGGAACGAAACTAAGAGTGGAAATGAAATGTTCTAATCCCCCCTGAGTCGGAACCTCTGAGATATTTATTTTTACCACTAAATAGGCATGAGACAGTACATCTACCTTTACTTTTTCCAATTGTAATACACTTCATGACCTTTAGAGAGCCAGTCACAGTTGGGCGAGTATTTTTTCCCTCTCAATGTACAAAGGATTTGTTAAAACAGTTCAAATCAGATAATAATGATATGATAATAATGAAGAGAGTTCAAATCAAAGTATATTGGTCGCATAGACAATTTAGCAGATGTTATAGTTGGCGCAGCAAAATGCTTGTGTTACCAGTTCCTAACAGCGCAGCCAAAATGTCAAACACGTTCACAAATAATCATCAAAACTAGAAACAAGAAATCACGGATGTCAGAACGATTCCAGTTAACAACCCAAATAACACAGTAATCCAACTATAATCTATGCATACAGTGCCTTCAGAAAGTATTCACACCTCTTGAGTTTACACATTTTGTTGTGTTACAGGTTGAATTTAAAATGGATAAAATTTAGATTTTTTTCCACTGGCCTGGACACAATACCCCATAATGTCAACGTGGAATTATGTTTTTAGAAGTGTTTACAAATTAATAAAAAGTGAAAAGCTGAACTGTCTTGAGTCAATAAGAATTCAACCCCTTTTTAAAGGCAAGCCTAAATAAGTTCAGAAGTAAAAATGTGCTTAACAAGTCACATAATAAGTTGCATGAACTCACACTGTGTGCAATACTAGTGTTTAGCATGACTACCTCATCTCTTACCCCACACATACTGTACAATTATCTGTACGGTCCCTCAGTCGAGCAGTGAATTTCAAACACAGATTCAACCACAAAGACCAGGGAGGTTTTCCAACGAGCAGGCATTGAATATTCCTTTGAGCATGGTGAAGTTATTAATCACCCTAGCGATGGTGTATCATTACAGCCAGTCACTACACCAGTACAGGTATCCTTCCAAAATCAGTTGCCGGAGAGGAAGAAAACCGCTCAGGGATTTCACAATGAGGCCATGGTAACAGAGTATAATGGCTGAGACAGGAGAAAACTGAGGATGGATCAACAACATTGTAGTTACTCCACAATACTAATCTAATTGACGAAGTGAAAAAAAGGATGTCTGTACGGAATAAAAAATAATCCAAAACTTGTATCCTGTTTGCAACAAGGTACTAAAGTAATACTTCAAAAAATAAAGCAAAGCAATTCACTTTTTGTGCTGAATAGAAAGTGTTATGTTTGGGGCAAATCCAGTACAACACATTACTAAGTACCACTTTCCATATTTTAAAGCTTAGTGGTGGCGGCATCATGTTATTGGTATGCTTGTCATAGTTAAGGACTGGGGAGTTTTCATGATAAAAAATAAACGTAAAGGAGCTAAGCACAGGTAAAATCCTAGAGGAACACCTGGTGCAGTCTGCTTTCCACCAGATACTGAGAAATGAATTCACCTTTCAGCAGGACAATAACTTGGCCAAGGCCAAATCTGCACAAGGCCAAATCTGCACTAGAGTTGCTTACCAAGAAGACAGTGCATTTTCCTGAGTGGCCGAGTTAAATCTACTTTAAAATATATGGCAAGACCTGAAAATGGTTGTCTAGCAATGATCAACAAGTTATTTGACAGAGCTTGAAGATTTTTGAAATTAATAATGGGCATATGTTGCACGATCCAGGATTGGAAAGCTTTTAGAGACTTACCCAGAAAGACTCAGAGCTGAATACTTATGTAAATGAGATATTTAATTTTCAATACATTTGCAAACATTTCTAAAAACATGTTTTCACTTTGTCATTATGGGGTATTGTGTGTAGATGGGTGAGAACAAAAATCTATTTAATAAATTCTGAATTCAGGCTGTAACACAACAAGCACAGGAGATGGTGGCAGTTTAATTGGGGGGGGGGGGCTCATGGTAATTGCTGGAGGGGAATAGGTGGAATGTTATCAAATACATCAAACACAAGGTTTCCATGTGTTTGAAGCGATTCCATTTGTTCCGTTCCAGCCATTGTTATGAGCCATCCTCCACTCAGCATCCTCCACTGAAGTCAAGGGGTATGAATACTTTCTGAAGGCACTGTATATTATAATGAACTACGTGAAGAAAACAGTATATGAATACACAGTGTGAAAGCAAAGGTCCAGTGTTTAATGTCTGTATATACATGGAACAGCAGCGTTGGCTATGTGTGTGTGAGTGTGTTTGTGAGCACTGTCATGCCTGCTCCTGCTCTCCCTCTTTGGCGTTCGAGGGTGCCAGGCTGCCCTTCATTACGCACACCTGTCACCATCATTATGCGCAGCAGCACTCATTGGACTCACCTGGACTCTTTCCCTTTGTTGATTGCTCCATCTATAATTGTCTGCTCCCCTGTTTGTTCCCGGTGTCAGCACTGACGTCGTTATTTTGTCCCCTGTCCAGACGCTGTTCCTGCCCTGTTTCACGTCCGTTGTTTATTATATGTTCTCCCTGTACCTGCTTCCTGTCTCCAGCGTCAATCCTCACAAGCACAGGAGTCTGCGTGTGTATGAGGTGTGTGTGTGAGCTTGTGTTTTGTGTGAGCTTGTGTTTGTGTGAGTGAGTGAGTCTATCTTTGTTTCTTACTACAGGAGATGGCTGTTCAACAGTCTGATGGCCTGGAGATGGAAGCTGTTTTTCAGTCTCTCGGTCCCAGCTTTGATGAATCTGTACTGTCTCCGTCTTCTAGATGCTAGCGGGGTGAACAGACCGTGACTCTGGTGGCTGAGGTCCTTGATGATCTTCATGGCCTTCCTTTGACACAGGATACCATAAATCTTCCTGAGGGTTATATTTAATATTTAAGCAATAAGGCCCGAGGAGGTGTGGTATATGGCCAATATAGTGTACCACGACTAAAGGCTGTTCTTAGGCATGACACAACACGTGGTACATTGACCATACACCACAACCCCCCGAGGTGCCTTTGTTGCTATCATAAACTGGTTACCAATGTAATTAGAGGAGTAAAAATAAATGTTTTGTCATTCCCATGGTATTTTACCTTTATTTAACTAGGCAAATCAGTTCAGAACAAATTCTTAATTTCAATGAAGGCCTAGGAACAGTGGGATAACTGCCTTGTTCAGGGGCGGAACGACAGGTTTTTACCTTTTCAGCTCGGGGATTCAATCTTGCAACCTTTCGGTTACTGGTCCAACGCTCTAACCACTAGGCTACCTGCCACCCCGTATACAATCTGACATACCACGACTTTCAGCCAATCAGCATTCGGAGCTCGACCTACCTGGTTTATAATATGCACAACACCTCATATCTTAATGATCTACACAGAAATAATCTACTCGTCTCATGAGTGAAGAGTACCATGAATATGAGACTGCAAAAGCAGTTATTATTAAATCACTATTAACTTGTAATCATATAGACGAGTAGCCTGTTGTGGCCTTTGTCCCCTCTTGCCATCCACTGAACTCCATATTACCCTCATCCCTCCATATCTCCCTCATCCCTTCAAATTACCCATATCCCCCCATATTACACTCATCCCACATATTTCCCTCATCCCTCCATATTACCCTCATCCATCCATATTACCCTCATCCCTCCAGTATTACGCACATCCCTCTGTTACCCTCAACCCCCCATATTACCCTCATCCCTCCATTTTACCCTCATCCCTCCATTTTACCCTCATCCCCCCATATTACCCTCATCCCTCCATATGGTGCCGACAGAGAGGACTGTCGTGCTTCTAGCTCTTGAGGTAGGACACTTTGCAGTATTTTGTTTTTTTATGTATTATTTCTTATATTATTAGTGCAGAAAATGTTTTGTGTGGCTACATACAGCCGGGAAGAACGATTGGATATCAGAGTAGAGGTAACTTACCAGCACCACCAGCATGACGGCCAGGAATACGACTTTCCCGAATCGGATCCTTTGTTTGCACCCCCCAGGGCAATTGAACTGATTCCAGAGGCCGACCCAAAACACCGCCGGCGGAGGAGAGGTACTCGGAGTGGTCTTCTAGTCCGACTTAGGAGGCACGCACACCACCCACCGCTTCCAAGTATATTACTTGCTAACGTTCAGTCTTTGGGTAATAAAGTTGACGAGCCCAGGACCAGGATTTCTTTCGCGAGAGACATCAGTTATTGTAACATACTCTGTTTCACGGAAACATGGCTCTCTCGGGATATACTGTCTGAGTCCGTCCAGCCAGGAAGAAGGGCGGGGGTGTATGTTTCATGATTAACAACTCATTGTGTGACTGTGATAACATACAGGAACTCAAGTCCTTTTGTTCACCCAACCTAGAATACCTCATAATCAAATGCCGACCGTATTATCTCCCAAGAGAATTCTCTTCAGTTATAGTCACAGCTGTGTATATTCCCCCTCAAGCCGATACCACAACGGCCCTCAAAGAACTTCAGTGGACCTTATGCAAACTGGAAACCACATATCCTGAGGTCGCATTTATTGTAGCTGGGGATTTTAACAAAGAACATTTGAAAAAAAGGCTGCCAAAGGCTGCCAAAGGCTGCCAAAGTACTACAGTCAACACATTGACTGTAAAACACTCCACCACTGCTACTCCAACTTCCGGAATGCCTACAAGGCCCTGCTAAGTACTATTCAACGCTGGTCTGGCCAATCAGAATTCACACTTCAAGATTGTTTTGATCACGTGGACTAGGATATGTTCCGGGTAGCCTCCAATAATAACATTGACAAATATATTGATACAGCAACTGAGGTTATCAGGAAGTGTACAGGAGAGGTTGCACCCACTGTGACTATTAAAACCCTAACCAGAAACCGTGGATAGATGGATTCGCACAAAACTGGAAGCACGAACCATCGCATTGAACTCACGCGGAATACTCACTGTTTGTGTTCTACCATCAAGGACAACAACCACCTGAGCCACTGCCTGTTCACCCCATTATCATCCAGAAGGCGAGGTCAGTACAGGTGCATCAGAGCTGGGACTGAGAGACCGAACAGCTTCTTTGGATTTCTAGTGTCAGCGTTTGTTGCAGGCATGTCATTCCTAAGTATTCTAATCTTTCCAATGAAAAAAACATTAAAGTAATTGGCAATATCAGTGGGTTTTATGATGAATGAGCCGTCTGATACAAATAATGATGGAGCCGAGTTTCCCTTTTTCCCCAACATTTCATTTAAGGTGCTCCAAAGCTTTTTACTATCAATCTTTATATCATTTATTTTTGTTTCATATTATAGTTTATTTTTATTTAGTTTAGTCACATGATTTTTCAATTTGCAGTACGTTTGCCAATGGGTTGTGACAAATCAGAGCAAGATTCCTGGATGTAAGTACATAATTTACCTTCAGAGGTGAATGTATCAAACCAGTTGCCGTGCTAAAAGTATTTTGTTGCTGTGCACTCTCCTCAAACAATAGCATGGTATTTTTCCACTGTAATAGCTACTGTAAATTGGACACGTAATTCTAGTCACATTAGTGCACGTTAGCAACAACTGTCCCGGTTTAGGGACACCAATCCCGTAGAGGTTTAAAATCAATTTTCAGAAGTTCTGAGTTAGCCCTCCTTCTGTCGTTTGACACCACATGGACTACGATAGTGTCAGCCCCCAGCAGCTGTCGTAGAATGGTCAGAAGCAGCCTTGTAATGTCCTGTACTCGTGCTCCTGGGTAGCACAGGGTTTTTTCACTGGGAACCGGGATGTTTCTCACCATAGAGCTGCCGATGATGACAGCTGGTGAAATAGCAGGAGTTCCGGCCGTTCTTTCGCCTCGAGTGATTTAGAAGACCCCTCAAGGACCGAAGGGTGGTGGGGCCCGATGGACCCGAGCTGGCTGTAGTATCCATTGTGGATGACGAATAGGCTGGTTTCTCAGGCAGCCTCACGGTCTGATGAGGGTGTGAGCTCTGGGGATCTGAACCCAAGGTAGAAGCCACCGGAGACGGAGACAGAACAGAGGCTGAAGGCGCAGGTACCTCCGGATCCAATCTCGAATCAGAAGCCCCTAAGGAAGAAGGCGGCGGAAACTCTGGATCCAGGGAGGCCTTTTCTGGTTTGTGTCCGGTCCGGGCTTAACATATCCAAGGAGTCCCCCGTTGCCAGAGGGCGCTTTCTTCAATATCCACAGTGAGTGACATATCTCCATGGTTGGTTGGTTGGGTCGAGAACAGGAACATCCCCCAAGTCATCCAGTAGCATCCTACTAGCTCCGTTCTCCAGGGAAGGAGGAGACCCCTTCGGGGAGGGATTGGCCAGTCGGCTGTGGAGAGCCACCACAGCGGCAATACTTCCACCAAACCAGAGCGGCGTCCGGCTACTGGGGTAGAAGAAAAATAAAAAGTAGGCGGCCGTGGATTCCCCAATAGCTTGTGTAGGTTCGCTACTTGTTTGCTAAGAGTAGCCACTTCACCCATGTCGTCCTCTGCAAGCAAACAGTTGCTACATTGAATGTCTGGGCGGTCCACATTGTCCCGGAATAAAGCAAAGTAAACACAGCTCCTGCAGCATTGAAAATAGCGACCACCATTTGAGACTGCAGAGCCAGCTATCCCTCATCCCCCCATATTACGCTCATCCCCCATATTACCCTCATCCCCCCATATTACCCTCATCCCTCCATATTACCCTCATCCTCTCATCCTTCCATATTACTCTCATCCCCCATATTACTCTCATCCCTCCATATTACCCTGATCCCTCCATATTACTCTCATCCCCCATATTACCCTCATCCCCATATTACCCCACTCTCTCCATTATTACTCTCATCTCTCACCATTTCCTCTCTCCCGACCTCCTCTCCATCATTGAACATTCTCACTCACACCATATTACTCTCATCCTCCTCCATTATTACCCACCCTGCGAGTCCCTCCATATTACTCACCCCCATATTACTCTCATCACCTCCATATTAGCCTGATCCTCCACTATCTACTCTCATCCACTCATACTTACACCTCATTTCCCAATATTACCGTCATCCCACACTGCCACCATGGAGTAGCAGAGCTTTCCATGCTGCAGGCACTCTGGGCTCCAAACAATCTGTAATAGAAACCCATGACACCATTCCATTTTAGATTCCAGCAACCTTGACACACAAACTACAGCTATGGATATAGTCTTACTGTCAGATAATACACTGTCTGTGTTTCTTTCAACTCATCCAGGTGCCAACAGACTGACAAGCCTACGCGTGAACCACTTATTTTTACCTCAATAGTGGTTGTGGCGTTTGATTTAGCGGGGACGCTTGTGTCTGACGTTTGAGTTTAGGACACAAATCAAACGAGACAACGCGTGGCAGGCGTACGGTTATTTAGTAGAAGATTTGATGGATCTGACAGATGTGCGAATGTGACATCTTTCAAATAGGTACAAGGCAGGCGAAAACGAGTTTGTCACTCCCATGCAGGGAAAATAGCCTGTCTAAACAGCTGGCTCTTAGCTAGGCCATTTGGAGTTATTTTGATGTGTGGTGAGGAATAAGCCAGAACTCAAAGTCAGGATGAACCTCCAATTTACATTGAAAGTAGTCTGTCTGGGGATGGGGGAAAAACACAATACGAGTGACAGTATATTACTAGGGCACCCTATTCATTACACAGTGCACCACCTTTGACCTTGAATAGGGTGCCATTGGGCCCGCCCAAAAAGTAGTTCACTGCCATTTCAGATTGTCAAAAGTGTTTTACTGTATCGTGAATAGGGTGCCATTTCAGACGCAGACCCGGTCTCTACATATGAGCTGCTTGATGAGTGTCAAGGCTGTAAAGGAGATACGCTAGGCTAAATGTAGCGTGTTAGCCTCTGAACAGTGTGTGGGCAGGCTCATTAAATGTAAATAGCAGTTCTTATTAACTTCCGCAATGACGCTAACCTCGCTATTCGCTAGTTACAATGGATGCTTCAGACCCATGGGTTCATATGCAGCACGTAGAGGCTGTGTTCCAAATGGCATCCTATTCCCTATATCGTGCAGTACTTTGACCAGAGCCCAGTGGATCCTGGTCAAAAGTCGGTCACTATCTAGGGAATAGGGTGTCATTTGGGACACACCCAGAGGCTACGAAGTGGAGCGAGTCCAAAAATTTATTAGCTAGAAAATGTTAGCGATTTTTTAAATTGACTGCGTTGTTTAGTGACATAATGTATTTACATGGGATGGAGAGGAGAGGAACGACTCTACTTGAAAAGTGAGGTCCAACAGAATGTCATACTGCATGTTCAGCCCCAAGGGTACCACTTATGCAGTCACAGCTGTGATACTGCAGTGATACTGTCAGGGATCTTTCTGCCATTGAAATCCTTGGGCAAACAGTTATTTTATTTTTTAAATACATTTTCAGGATGGAAAAACCCTTTCAGTGTCAACTCAAGCGACTAAAACCAGATATAAATGATGTAGTAAAGATAATGTGCATATCATTTTTTAAATAATATAATCTTTGCGAACTAACAATCACCAAAATAAAAGCTAGACAGTCAGGGAGAATGGAGCTGTGAGGGGAACGGCACCTCCGTACCTTCAGGCTCTGATCAGGCCCTACACCCAAACAAGGGCACTGCGTTCATCCACCTCTGGCCTGCTCGCCTCCCTACCTCTGAGGAAGTACAGTTCCCGCTCAGCCCAGTCAAAACTGTTCGCTGCTCTGGCACCCCAATGGTGGAACAAACTCCCTCACGACGCCAGGTCAGCGGAGTCAATCACCACCTTCCGGAGACACCTGAAACCCCACCTCTTTAAGGAATACCTAGGATAGGATAAAGTAATCCTTCTAACCCCCCCCCCCTTCCCCGAGTTAGATGCACTATTGTAAAGTGGTTGTTCCACTGGATATCATAAGGTGAATGCACCAATTTGTAAGTCGCTCTGGATAAGAGCGTCTGCTAAATGACTTAAATGTAAATGTAAATGTAAAGCTGTTTAATATATGTCTATATGTCTTCACTACAAAACCTATAGTCAGTGGACATACCAAAGACAATTTTGATCTTAGATGTAATCAGTAGTTCACCTCCGATCCATTATTTTAAATATTTGACTCTGGTTCACTGTGTTCACTTCCTTTTATTGACCGTGTTGTAGAAGCAGGTCAACATACAGACTGCAAACGCTTTATTTGATCCCTTTATGCGCCTTTATGCGCCCATTTTTTCATTCAAAATTAATCAAATTCGTATCAAATTACATGTATAAAGCTGAAGAAACCAGCAGATGGTATTCTGATAGATTATTATTTCCTCATATATTAGTCCTCTGAACACACCTGGGGCGCGTTCAGCACAATTACCGTATAACAGCGTAACTGGCGGTAGGTAATGGATGAAGACCGGAATGAAAATAAAATAACCGCCATAGCCGTTTGTGTGGAGCGAACAATGAAGATGGAACGGCCGGGTATTCGTGTGGTTGAGTCCGTATCGGCCATAACATGGAGTTTTAACAACCTGATGAAACTTTGTTCCTCCTGCTGAAACATGCAAACGAGTCTTCGGTTCCTTAGATTACTGTCCTGTAATATGGTGAAGTGCAGCAAAGAAAGACCTAGCAAAGCAGCACGCCTTGCCCTTAACTGCACATAGCAGTGACCGCGCTCATTTGACTGGCCAATTACAGAGATCCAAAATTCCATGACCTTCACAGCCCTACGTTCAGCAGAACGCAAAGTTTGGGAATGTTCAGATAGATATACAGTGCGTTCGGAAGGTATTCAGACCCCTTTACTTTTTCCACATTATGTTACGTTACAGCCTTATTCTAAAACGGATTAAAATAAAAGATTTCCTCGTCAGTCTACACACAATACCCCATAATGACAAAGTGAAAACTGTTTTTTACAAATGTTTGCAAATGTATTAACATTTAAATACCTTACAGAATACCTTATTTACATGAATATTCAGACTATTTGCTATGAGACTCGAAATTGAGCTCAGGTGCATCCTGTTTACATTTATCATCCTTGAGATGTTTCTACAACTTGATTGGAGTCCACCTGTGGTAAATTCAATTGATTGGACATGATTTGGAAAGGCACACACCTTTATATATAAGGTTCCACAGTTGACAGTGCATGTCAGAGCAAAAACCAAGCCAAGTGTCGAAGGAACTGTCCGTAGAGCTCCAAGACAGGATTGTGTCGAGGCACAGATCTGGGGAAGGGTAACAAAAAATGTCAGCAGCTTTGAAGGTCCCCAATAACATAGTGGCCTCCATCATTCTTAAAAACTTCTTCTTAATAGTTGCTGTTTTCACTTTGGAAAAAATCGTGCCCAAATTAAACGGCCTCGTACTCTGTTCTAGATCATACAATATGCATATTATTATTACTATTGGATAGAAAACACTCTGAAGTTTCTAAAACTGTTTGAATTATATCTGTGAGTAAAACAGAACTCATTTGGCTGCAAACTTCCATACAGGAAGTGAAAATTCTGAAAATGAGGCTCTGTGTCAGGGCCTGCCTATTCAACTGGCTTTTATTTATCGATCTGTATGCACTTCATACGCCTTCCACTAGATGTCAACAGGCAGTAGAAGGTTGAATGGGGTGTCTAGCTTGATGTGAGGCCGAATAAGATCTTTTGGAGTGACAGGTCCGCCCTTTTGTCAGTTTTCATCTGCGCGCCGGGGAACCTCACATTGTCTTCTGAAAAGCGTTCGGTATACACTACGAATTGCTCCGGCTCTCATTTTATTGGATACATATGAGAAGAACATCATAAAGTAGGATTTTCAACCGAGTTTGACCAGTTTATTCGACGTTTATTGGGAATTTGGGAATTTTTTGTTCCATGCGCCAAGAGATGATGGACACGTGAGCTCCACAATGCTAGCCAAAGTTGCTAATTCGACAGAAGAAATGGACATTCTAAAACCAAACAACGATTTATTCTGGACCTAGGACTCCTTGCACAACATTCTGATGGAAGATCAACAAAAGTAGGAGAATATTTATGATGTTATTTCGTATTTTTGTGTAATATGTTGGCTCCAACAAGGCGGAGAATAGGTGAGCGCTGTCTCACAATAATGCATGCTGTATGTTGTAGTGAAGTTATTTAAAAAAATCTAACACAGCGGTTGCATTAAGAACCAGTGTATCTTTCATTTGCCATACAACAAGTATTTTTATGTAAAGTTTATGATGAGTTCTTTGGTTAGATTAGGTGACTGTCCAAAATATCTCCGGACATTTTGGTGAATTGTTGCTACGTATTCACAATGTATAACCACGATTTGCAGCTCTAAATATGCACATTTTCGAACAAAACATAAATGTATTGTATAACATGATGTTATAAGACTGTCATCTGATGAAGTTGTCCAAAGGTTAGTGATTAATTTTATCTCTATTGCTGTTTTTTGTGAAAGCTATGTTGGCGGTGAATAAATGCCTTTGTGTGTTTGGCTATTGTGGTAAGCTATTATAATTCTATATTGTGTTTTCGCTGTAAAACACTTAAAAAATCGGGAATATTGGCTGGATTCACAAGATGTTTATCTTTCATTTGCTGTACACCATGTATTTTTCATAAATGTTTTATGATGAGTATTTATGTATTTCACGTTGCTCTCTGTAATTATTCTGGCTGCTTTGGTGCTATTTGTGATGGCGGCTGCAATGTAAAACTACGATTTATACCTCAAATATGCACATTTTCGAACAAAACATAAATGTATTGTATAACATGAGACTGACATAAGACTGTCATCTGATGAAGTTGTTCAAGGTTAGGGATTCATTTTATCTCTATTTCTGGGTTTTGTGAAAGCTACCTATGCGGTGGAAACATGGTGAAAACATGCCGTTGTGTGTTTGGCTATTGTGGTTAGCTAATATAAATACATATTGTGTTTATCTTTCATTTGCCGTATTGGACTTGTGATTTCATGGAATTATATTATATGATATCCCTGTCCCGTTAGGCTAGGCTATGCTAGTCAGCTTTTTTGATGAGGATGCTCCCGGATCCGGGATGGGTAGCACTGCAAGGTTAAATGGGAGAAGTTTGGAACCCCCAAGAATCTTCCTAGAGCTGGCTGCTGGCCAAACTGAGCAATCGGGGAAAAGGGCCTTGGACCAAGAACCCAATGGTCACTCTGGCAGAACTCCATAGTGACCATCAGAGTGACCACCATTAAAAACAATTTAATCCATTTTAGAATAAGGCTGTAATGTAACCAATTGTGGAAAAAGTCAAAGGGTCTGAATACTTTCCGAATGCACTGTATGCTATGTAAAACGAACATGCATCTCTGACATGTAGAATAAAGAATCATGTCTGCTGTATTTGTGGAATTTCTATCTGTAACGTTCGAGAACGTTTTCGTACTGAACATGGCCCTGTTCACTCTCTGACTGGGAGGAGGTGGAGCTCTAGAGGGTTGTGTTCAGTCGGTTCAAAACGGAAGAAAACTCATCGAAACAGAGTGAAACAGGTACTGTCTGGACTGGTCCAATAAAAAAACACATAGTTTTCAGTTGCAAAACGTTTTGCTACATAGTGCCCTAATGAAAACAAACCAGGTTTAGCTGGGACTATTATACAACTGCAGTATTATAATTGTGTGGAACAGTTGTTGCGTGGCGTTAGCAATACCAAGGTTGCGGGTTCAATTCCCGCAGGGTTCACATACACCTACTAAGAATGTGTGAATTCAATGTACAAGCGTCTGCTTAGTGGTGTATAGAACTATGTTCTGTTGAAATACTGTTCAGCAGATTGGTCTTGTGATTAACTCAAACACTTACTGACACTGTATTATGTAGCATACATTGGCAATATGATCCTGAGCCTAGTTCAGACTTACAGGTTATAAATGGACATATCTTCTTGGGCATGTGGTAAAACAAGTTGACTATAGTTAAAGTTTATTTGCTATAATATAATGATGATCTACTGTATGAATAATTTACAGCTTTGTTGCATTTAAAGTGACAAATTAGACGTTTTGCATTTGATATTAATAGCCCAGTTACTGCCATTAAAGTTACTGTGACTTGTTTACTTAAATGAGAGGTTCTCATGGGACTTTGTTTCTGTTTCAAATATGTTAAATTATACTCTCTAAAGAGACAAACCTGCAAAACATATGAATCCCTTTCACAGTAGTGGAGCTTCCTGTCTGTCAGTCCCTCATGTTTGCCCTAAATGGAAATGTGGTGATACACGACTTCTGTGGAAATGACAGGTGGCTCCCAGTCCTCCAGTCTGCTCACCAGAGTCATCTGAGTCAACTAATTAAATCATGTCATGTTCAACGTTTGATCTTTCCTGCTCCAATAAAGGGGATAGGGGAGGTGGTGCTCCCTCATGGCCTCTATCTCTGTTGTTTTTTTCTCCCGCTCTCTTTTTTTGTCTGTACCTCTCTCGGCCTCTCTCTTAGGGCTCTATTTTCGGCTGGAGGCGCACGTGTCAAATGGAACGTAGTTGGTCTTGTAAAAATTGGCACACTGGCATTTTCCAGCCCTAACACTAGGTTTGACAATGTACCTGTCTAACATCTGCTTGCTTGCACTGAGGTGAGAGGGGTGGCAATATTTTGAGGTGTGACCTTAAAAACCAGCGCAAAAGTGATAATTTCATGCAACGCTAATGGGAAAAGCAGGTCTTAATGGTAACGAAGTTGGTTATGGCATGGATTTTGAGAGCGGAGGTGCAGCCTATCTATCCCTGATGCACAGTGCCCATGGAAGGAGAGACGTGCCTTTTGTGCTGGTGAATCTCGTATTTAGAAAAAATAATAATAATATTGGTTTCCCCCATTTCATTTCATTTGATTTAAAACCAAGCATAGCCTAGCCTCCCTTTAATGCTGGTTAGTTTAGAAGCATCGCATTGGTGATTCTTATTATTCTGGCCATTATCCAAAAGTAGCCTATAAACAAAGGGGTTTTAAATGTAGGTTTTTTGGACGTTTTTGCCCTCATGCTTTTTCCTTATTCACAATTCGCATACCTGCATTCCGCTTGTTCAAGTAGGCTATTCAACACCATTTTCAAAGAGTGCCCCTCGTTCAATTAAACTATTCAAACTATTCAATCCTCCTATAATGCCTTATCAATGACAGATATTTTGGAGAATCTGCCCAGCATATAGGCAACGATACACTTGACAGAGCCTAGTATTTTGTATAGACATGCAAATGTTATGCATAAAGACATTTAGGCCGACGTCTGCGCACAGTGCCATGGAACGAGATAAGGGATTTATGACATCATGCTGCTGACCTAATCCTATTTAGAAATATTGTTGTTGGTTTAAAAAACAGAGTGATGGTTTTTCGTTTACTTGATTAAAAATCAATCTGATTAGAAAGATTCACCCTCCATGGGTTTATGGTGAGAACGTACAGGGCTCGAATGCAATGTCATTTTGTCTGCTATAATCTGTAAAATGGCTCCATGATGTTTATAAAGCAATACATTTGCGAGCAGTACAGTGGTGAGTGGACATTTCCCCTTTGTCTTTATATTGGATCTTCATCCAGCTCCTGTGAAAAGTTTGGATGTGTACATAGTCTGAGCTGCCTTGTCTGTATTATGCCCTTGGGGAGCAATTATGGTGCCTGTAACTATATTTAGACATAGCCTATTTAAAAGAAGTTGTTGTTTCACTTTCATTAGAATTATACACTGTCTTTTCAGGCCTTACCAATAACCTAGTGAAATTAATCTTGCTTATTGACTACTTTTGGCATGTCCAGATTACAATTTACAGTAGGCCTAGCCCCTATATCAGTGTGAATGCTATAGACTATGTTTAACAATGCATTTCTACATTAAAGTAATGCAATTAGAACAATGTGGACTGCAAACGTGTTCAAACAATGTATTTAACACATTAGGCTATAACGGCCTAACATTCGAATTGGAGTTGATGACAACGCAATAAATTAAAATACCGGAAATACTCAACTTGAAGCAACCACATATTTAGCCACGGAGTACTTTCTGATTGGCCAGTGAGTGGGCCAAGCCTCGACACACCCACAACTTTCTTATTCGTCAAAACACAGTCCTTACACGCCACCGCCTGCTACTGTGCCCATAATTCTGGTTCAGAAAATAGCGAGAGTATTTCTGACCACCGCCGAACCTAGAACGCTACCGCCAGCACTAAGATTTCCCATTGCGTTAGGTTTGTTAAAATGGAGCCCTTAGTCTCTCACCCTTTCTCTCCCCTCCTCCCTCGCTGTCTCTCTCTCCCTCCATCTCCACCCTTGCTCTGTCTCTCGGTCCATGTTAAAATATCAATTTGGTTTCTATTACCATGGGACATGAAGGCAAATGGTTCTTGCTTCTGCAAATTGAACAACATGGGGAAATAATCAAAGGCCATTACTCAGAGGCAGCAGCACCTCACATTAAAGAGAGCCATCTATCAACTGGAGATATTTACCACAGCAACAGACATATTATGAAAAAAAAAGATTTTTGACGGTCGATGGATACAAAGAATTAGGTACTGGAACAAGAGTAAACATTCTATAGTTATTACACTATCTGAATTACTGGCATCGATGATCATAAACATCCTATACATCTATATTGAGTTAATTTATACATGTAAGAGACTTACAGAAAGTACAAATGCTAATGAGACTATATATGGTATAAAGCCTATATGTTGCATGTTTTTGACATCCTTTAGCACCATACAGAATACTTGATAACCTAGGAGTATAACACAACAGACAGATATTAAAATGCTGTACGTTTCCCTGGGATTTCTCCAATGGGCCAAAGGTTTCCCTCTAGATGTTGATAAAACGGTGACGGTAGAAGTAGACATGTTGAAATGCTGAATATTCTCTCTCTCTCTCAACCTCCCTCTCTCGCTCCCTCTTATATTAAACCAGTCCAGAAATTGTCAGGTATGAAGGGAAGACCCAGATGCAGACCACGTCGAATAAACAATAGTTTAATATTCCAACAGGGACAGGCAATAGACAGGTCAAGACAGGCAGGGGTCAGAAAACCAGAGGTCGGGCAACGGTACCGGACGGCAGGCAGGCTCAGGGTCTGGGTAAGGCAGAAGTCGGTAATCCAGAGGGGGGCAGCGATACAGGTCGGCAGGCAGGCTCAGGGACAGGCAGAGTGGTCAGTCAGGCAGGCTCAGAGTCAGGAGAGGCAATGGTCAAAACCGGGAGGGCAAGAAAAGAGAGACTAGAAAAAGCAGGTGGTGAGACACAAAACGCTGGTTGACTCAAACAAACAAGACAAACTGGCAACAGACCAACAGAGAACACAGGTATAAATACACAGGGTATAATGGGTAAGATGGGTAACACCTGGAGGGAGGTGGAGACAATCACAGTTACAGGTGAAACAGATCAGGGTGTGACAGAAATACTGTTTGCACAGCATGTCATCTGCGGGAGTTTCTCCCTTCCTTCTCTGGTCTCCCCAGCCAGCCTCCATCGGGGCCCTGTGATAGTTTAGTGACATAGTTAATCTGTCTCCGAGGCCCTCAGGAGCAGATCTGTTTAAACCATAGAGCTCAGAAAACAGTCACACCCCAAAGAGCACATGCATACTCTGGCTGTGTTTCAAATAGCACCCTATTCCCTATATAATGCACTACTTTTAACCAGTTCCCATAGGGAATAGGGTGCTATCATTCCTTTCCAGCTAATGAAAAGCAAACAGGCATGACATGATATGGAGGCCCCATGCCTTGTTATGGTTGCACTCTCACACCTCCAACTACAGTAGCATGGCTCATACTGAGCATTAAAGTGGAAGTGACAGCGTTTTAACTACTTTGCAGAAACAAACAGACAACCCTAATATCAGTCATAATATCAAATGCAAAAAAAGTATCTTCATATGAGGTTTTAAAAATAGGTTCTATTTGACTCAACATTCCATGATGTGCATTGTTGGCAGAATAGATGGATGCCGTTTAAATGCATGATTCATATAATTCACCAAAACATTTCTTTGTAGTCCCAAAAATATTGCTATCAGGTTGTAAATCACAGCTGGCCTGGTACGTTGTTTGCTGCCTGTATTCGGGATGCACTGTTTCAGTTTCAAAGACTCAATATTTTGGACAAAAATGGACAAATGTAACTAAGTCTGGGAATGTCAATACAATCAAACTAGCAAAGGCGATGATCACAAGTCAGTCATAACGTGACTAATAGGTTAGCGTATCTATTTATGTAGCAAGTTAGCTGCTAGGAGGATGTCATGTTATTGGAGGAGTGGGTGAGTGACTGACTTTTTACCCTCATATCATTTTTCGTTGGCTACACACAGCTAGAAATGCCGGTGTCATTTGGTTAGTTAGCAAGAACTTGAACGACTGTTATCCAGTTAGCATATTCGCAAATTCACTCTGGCTATCTACTCCGATTTCAGAGCACTCTCTCGTCTGAGTGTGCCAGAGCGCAGAATAACTGATGAATTTACGAACGAGCAACACCCGTTGAATATGGCTGGTGTCAGTAAACGTAGGCAAAAAAAAGTTATAGTTAGTCACCAACGATCTACATAATATGTACAGTAAACAGCCTAAACAGATCTGCAAGGGCAAATCAATTGGTCAGAGTGTTCTCCCATTTGTGTCTGGAAGTGGCTTGCTAGCAAGCTAGCCAATTGTATCCAGTTAGCTTGGGTGCTTGGTTGGGACAAGCAATCATTGGCAGGCAAGCTGCAGAAGGACAGTAGTCTACAATTCCCCATCGTTTATCAGTGCAAGTTTGACGACCAACTTTCTGAAAAAGTTACAGAGGGTTTATCTAATGTTCCTTCGTTAGATTTCAGCTCGTTTTGCTCTGGCTAGCGTTAGTTGTTGATGTTGTAACTGAGGGAGTGAGAGCCTACCTTTTCATGGCTGTTTGATCAATACGAATGTAAAGTTTTCCAAATGTAAGAGGACTCCCATGGTGTCTACATATTTGCAGAAATACATTCAAGTGTATTTTGTGGCTTTTGGTGAATGCGTTCTAATGATCTAAAGTTGTAACTGCCTGTAAACACACAGTCCAGTTCATAGTGAATGATGACAGGACCAACTGCCTGTAAACACACAGTCCAGTTCAAAGTGAATGATGGCAGGACCAACTGCCTGTAAACACACAGTCCAGTTCAAAGTGAATGATGGCAGGCCCTACTGCCTGTAAACACACAGTCCAGTTCAAAGTGAATGATGGCAGGACCAACTGCCTGTAAACACACAGTCCAGTTCAAAGTGAATGATGGCAGGCCCTACTGCCTGTAAACACACAGTCCAGTTCAAAGTAATGATGCAGGACCAACTGCCTCAACCAGTCCAGTTCAAAGTGAATGATGGCAGGACCAACTGCCTGTAAACACACAGTCCAGTTCAAAGTGAATGATGGCAGGCCCTACTGCCTGTAAACACACAGTCCAGTTCAAAGTAATGATGGCAGGACCAGCTGCTGTAAACACACCAGTCCAGTTCAAAGTGAATGATGCAGGCCCTACTGCCTGTAAACACACAGTCCAGTTCAAAGTGATGATGCAGGACCAACTGCCTGTAAACACACAGTCCAGTTCAAAGTAATGATGGCAGGACCAACTGCCTGTAAACACACAGTCCAGGTCAAAGTAATGATGGCAGACCAACTGCCTGTAAACACACAGTCCAGTTCAAGTGAATGATGGCAGGACCAACTGTCCTTTAAACACAACAGTCCAGTTCAAAGTGAATGATGGCAGGACCAACTGCCTGTAAACACACAGTCCAGGTCAAAGTAATGATGGCAGGACCAACTGCCTGTAAACACACAGTCCAGTTCAAAGTGAATGATGGCAGGACCAACTGCCTGTAACACACAGTCCAGTCAAAGTAATGATGCAGGACCAACTGCCTGTAAACACACAGTCCAGTTCAAAGTGAATGATGCAGGACCAACTGCCTGTAAACACACAGTCCAGTTCAAAGTGAATGATGGCAGGACCAACTGCCTGTAAACACACAGTCCAGTTCAAAGTGAATGATGCAGGACCAACTGCCTGTAAACACACAGGCCAGTTCAAATAATGATGCAGGACCAACTGCCTGTAAACCACACAGGCCAGTTCAAAGTAATGATGCAGACCAACTGCCTGTAAACACACAGGCCAGTTCAAAGTAATGATGGCAGACCAACTGCCTGTAAACACACAGGCCAGTTCAAAGTAATTGATGGCAGGACCAACTGCCTGTAAACACACAGCCAGTTCAAAGTAATGATGGCAGGACCAACTGCCTGTAAACACACAGGCCAGTTCAAAGTAATGATGGCAGGACAACTGCCGGAAAACACACAGGCCAGTTCAAAGTAATGATGCAGACCAACTGCCTGTAAACCACCACAGGCCAGTTCAAAGTAATGATGGCAGGACCAACTGCCTGTAAACACACAGGCCAGTTCAAAGTAATGATGGCAGGACCATGTGGAAAAAGGCTTATTTGCATAAAGGCCTAGTGTAGCTCTGATTGGCTATTGTGCAACGGTCTGCGTAGACTCCGGTCCTGGACGAGACAGATGTTTTTATCAGGTTTTATTTACTGCAATGTTTTTATTAATTGTTCAAACGCGCGTCCGTTTTCCCACTCTATATTACTATAGAATTTTCACAATTGTCTTAGTGTACTGGTACATACACTGAACAAAAATAGGGAGTATTTTGTCTGTAATAATGCCCTTTGTGGGGAAAAACTCATACTGTACCCAGGCTGGCAAATCTTAAATGCTACTTCACTACAATGTTACCGTTATCAGTCCCGTTACAGCACGTTACAGCACGTTACAGCACGTTACAGCACGTTACAGCACATTGTATGAAGTCATCAGGCTGGGCATATCATAAGCACCAAATAAATTGCTGTACAAAACCAATATTTTTATTTCATTTAAACAATCATTTATTTAAACAATAATGTATTAAAACAATGCTTCCCCAAGCAATTTGGTGTTCTTCAGTCTTGTCCCCACTCGTGTTCTCTTGCCAGAATATGAGAGGTGTTGTTTTCTCTCTCTTCAGGTGTCTGGGGGTTTGAAAGGGGAAGATCCCTATTAGACGTTGCGAAAGCAGCATCAACTCTTCCTGGGGTCCACACAGAACATGAAACATGACATAGTACAGAACATTAATAGACAACAGCTCCAAGACAGAACTACATACATTTAAAAATGGAACACATAGCCTACATACTGTATCAATACATACACAAACTATCTAGGTCAAATAGTGGAGAGGCGTTGTGCCGTGAGGTGTTGCTTTATCTGTTTCTTTTAAACCAGGTTTGCTTTTCATTTCAGCAATATGAGATGGGAGTTCCATGCAATAATGTCTCTACAGTGTATAATACTGCAAGCTTTTTTGAATTTGTTCTGGATTTGGGGACTGTGTAAAGACTCCTGGTGGCATGTTTGGTGGGGTAAGTGTGTCTGTGAGAGCTTTGCATAAATTGACAATGCAAACAATTTGGAATTTTCAACACATTAATGTTTCTTATAAAACAAAATGCTTTATGGTTGGTCCAACCTGTCTTTCCGGTTGCATCACAGCGTCCTTGGAGAAGCGATATCTCCTTGAAAACTCATCATTATCATAAAACTCAACAGGATTCAACCTGCCTCTAGTTATTCTCTGAGGAACTCTGTCGTTTTAGTCTCTCCACAGTAGATATGCTGCAATTTTAGCAGTTAAACCACCTCAAGTGGCAGTTTAGAATTCATCTCCAAAATAAGTTTATATTCAATTTAAAGTGAMAACTAAACTTAGAGGAAGGATTTAATTTAACTAGGATTCATTTAAAACTAGGTTTAAAGTTTGGTGCAACAAGATKAATAGCTAAACCTTGATTTAAGCCAGTTTAAGAGTTAATCCATGTTGGTGCAACCCACCCAGTGTCACTTTCAGCGTGTCACTTTCTTTTTTTCATCAACCACTATCGGAGAGGGGGAGCAGAAGGCTATTCCATTTACAGTAGACCTATAGAGGATCACATCCCATTTACAGTAGACCTATAGGAGTACATCCTATTTACAGTAGACCTATAGAGGAGTTACATCCCTATTACAGTAGACCTATAGAGAAATTACCCCCATTTACAGTATACCCATAGGAATACATCCCATTTACAGTAGACCTATAGAGGATAACATCCCATTTACAGTAGACCTGTAGAGTACATCCCATTTACAGTAGACCTAGGAGTACATCCCATTTACAGTACCTATAGGAGTACATCCCATTTACAGTAGACCTATAGAGATCACATCCCATTTACAGTAGACATATGAGGAGTACATCCCATTTACAGTAGACCTATAGGAGTACATCCCATTTACAGTAGACCTATAGAGGAGTACATCCCATTTACAGTAGACCTATAGAGGAGTACATCCCATTTACAGTAGACCATAGGAGTACATCCCATTTACAGTAGACCTATAGAGTACATCCCATTTACAGTAGACCTATAGGGAGTACATCCCATTTACAGTAGACCTATAGAGTACATCCCATTTACAGTAGACCTATAGGAGTACATCCCATTTACAGTAGACCTATAGAGGATCACATCCAAATGACAGTATCCATATAGGAAATACATCCCATTTACAGTAGACCATAGGAGTACATCCCATTTACAGTAGACCTATAGGAGTACATTCCATTTACAGTAGACCTATAGAGTACATCCCATTTACCAAGTAAGACCTTATTAGGTAAGTACATTCCATTTACAGTAGACCTATAGGAGTACATTCCATTTACAGTAGACCTATAGGAGTACATTCCATTTAGAGTAGACCTATAGGAGTACATTCCATTTAGAGTAGACCTATAGGAGTACATCCCATTTAGAGTGTTGAGGAGTAATTTACCAACGCAGGCCTGAACTGGACTAATCGTCACAAAAGTTTGCAAAACTAGGTAATCTTAGAAAGAAACCTCAGTGGAATGATAGCACGGCCACATTGGCATCATTTTTGGCAGGTGACCTACACCAACTACACCCAGCTTTGATGCACCTGTACTGACCTCGCTTTCTGGATGGTAACGGGGTGAACAGGCAGTGGCTCGGGTGGTTGTTGTCCTTGATGATCTTTTTGGCCTTCCTGTGACATTGGGTGCTGTAGGTGTCCTGGAGGGCAGGTAGTTTGCCCCTGGTGATGCGTTATGCAGACCGCACCACCCTCTGGAGAGCCCTGCGGTTGTGGGCGGAGCAGTTGCCGTACCAGGCGTTGATACAGACTGACAGGTTGCTCTCAATTGTGCATCCGTAAAAGTTTGTGAGGGTTTAGGTGTAAAGACGAATTTCTTCAGCCTCCTGAGGTTGAAAAGGTGCTGTTGTGCCTTCTTCACCACACTGTCTGTGTGGGTGGACCATTTCAGTTTGTCAGTGATATGCACGCTGAGGAACTTAAAACTTTCCACCTTCTCCACTGCTGTCCTATTGATGAGGATAGGGGGGTGCTCCCTCTGCGCTTTCCTGAAGTCCACGATCATCTCCTTTGTTTTGCTGATGTTGAGTGAGAGGTTATTTTCCTGAAACCACACTCCAAGCGCCCTCACCTCCTCCCTGTAGGCTCTCGTTGTTGTTGGTAATCTAGCCTACTACTGTGGTGTCATCTGCAAACTTGAGGATTGAGTTGGAGGCGTGCATGGCCACGCAGTCATGGGTGAACAGGGAGTACAAGAGGGGGCTGAGCACGCACCTTTGTGAGGCCCCAGTGTTGAGGATCAGCGAAGTGGAGATGTTGTTTCTCACCTTCACCACCTTTGGGCGGCCTGTCAGGAGGTCCTGGACCAAATTGTACAGGGCGGGGTTGAGACCCAGGGCCTCAAGCTTAATGATGAGCTTGGAGGGTACTATGGTGTTGAATGCTGAGCTATAGTCAATGAACAGCAGTCTTACATAGGTATTCCTCTTGTCCAGATGGGATCGGGCAGTGTGCAGTGTGATGGTGATTGCATCGTCTGTGGACCTATTGGGGCGGTAAGCAAATTGAGTGGGTCTAGGGTGACAGGTAAGGTGGAGGTCATATGATCCTTGACTAGTTTCAAGTACTGATATATGAAAGAAGTATGTGACGGGTGATATCTTTAGTTAGTAGCTTTGGCTTCTTGGTAGGAACTGGGGCGATTCTTTGAGCATGTTGGGGAAGGCCTGGATAGGGGCGAGATGATGTCTTAATTCTTATGCTGAGGCGTATGAAGTGAAGGGCACAGAGGTACAGAGAAACGCCTGTCCTCATCATAGTTGCTAATATATGCTATTATTATGAATGTTAAACTCTGAAGTTTCTAAACTGTTAGAAATTAATCGAGGTAACAGAACTCATAGGAAGGCAACCTGAGAAGTCTATCTCCTGTTTGGATTTTTCTGAGTTGCAGATTTCAACAAGCGCAATGAAATTAAAGCGAGATATTGATGAGTTTCACTTCCTACGGCTTCCACTAGATTCAACAGTAATAGACATTTGTCTTATGACATCTAATGTGAAGGGGCCGAAGAGAGCAGGAATGAGTAATCACTGATGAGGTGACGCATTGAACAGCCGTCACGTGGAGAGGCAGCTCCGTCATCTCTCAAACTGAGTCAATGTAATTCCCTCGGTTGGAACGTTATTCAAGTGTTGTTAACTTTGAAGCTAGGGGTAGATTTTTTTTTTTTTTTAAATAAGTTCCAAGGTAAACGAACTATTTCTTAGGTCCAGATGTAGAATATGCAAATACTTTACAGATGTAGGATAGAAAACTCCAAAGTTTTCCTAACTGTCAAATATTGTCTGTGAGCATAACAAACTGATTTGCAGGCGAAAACGAGAAAATCTAACCCAGATGAATTTTTTTATATCTGTGTTTCCTGGCCCGTCTTTCTTCCATTTAAAGGGGCATAACCAGATTCTTTTCCATGGCTTCCTCAGGCTCGTGAAGGCTTTAACATAGGTTTCAGGCTTTTTTTGAAAAAATGGCGAGATTTTTCAAAACTAGTCAGTGTCCTCATGATTAGTTCCTGCGAGCGAGAGGGGTAGCTCCCATTCTTTCTTCTTTTTATTGAGTAGGTTACGGTCGGGTTGAAATATTATCAATTATGTTTGTTAAAAACAACCTGAGGATTGATTATAAAAAAACATTTGACATGTCTACGAACATTACGGAATACTTTTGGAATTTTGTCGAACGGAACGAGGCTTTGGTTTTCTGAACATACGCGCAACCAAATTGGCGTTTTTTTTGTTATAAAAGTATATTTATCGAACAAAGAACAATGGGTTGTGTACTGAGTCTCGGAGTGCAAACTTCGAAGATTATCAAGAGTAAGCGATGAATTTATTGCTTTTCTGACTTTCGTGACAGCTAATTTGGGGCTAAGGCTGTTGTTGCATTGATTGATACACCTAAAAAAGCTTGGATGCTTTGCTGCCAAAGCATATTTCAAAAATCTGACAGATAGAGTGGATTAACAACAAGCTAAGCTTGTTTTGGTATATTTCACTTGTGATGCTGATTATAAATATTTTTAGTAATTTTGCGCCCTGCAATTCAGCGGTTTGTTAGGAAATGATCCCGCGTAAAGGGATTCGTAGCAGAAGAAGTTAAAACATTCTTAAGATGATTCATAACATGTTTGACATGTTCTACTGTTCTGTTTAGGACTGTTTTGCTGTTGTCAGATTGTGCGCTTGTGTGACTTTGGGAATTGGTTTCAACGGCGCTATAAGAGTAGCTAATTTGGACAATAACGGACATTATTCGAGAAATCAGCAGTTTTATTTGTGACTGGGTGCTAGGACTGCTTCTGATGAAGTTCATCAAAGGTAAGAAACATTTATATGTACGTTTGGTTTCTGTGACTCAACATGGCTGGAACTAATTGCTATTGTTCGAGCGTGCTTTAGATTATTGGAGGTGCTGTTTCTTTCCGTATTTTTTAAAAAATTGGTGAACAAGCGGTTGAATTAGGACGGGTATATCTATAATTATTCAGTGTGTGTAATTGTATTATATATTTATTGATATTATTCTGTTGAGAATTGATTGGTATGCAAATCTTTGATTGTTTTGAACAGTGAATGTAGCGCCAATGTACCTCAGATTTTTTTATAATATGAACTATATAATCAACAAAATGGCTGTTGTGCATGAAGTCTATGAGTGTCATTGATGAAGAATTCAAGGTGTAGTATTCTTGATTTTGATGCTATATTGTTGCTTTGGATGTAATTCGCTGAAGGTGCTTTTAGTTGGTTTGGTGTGTGACATAAATAAGATCGTTTGTAGTGCTTTCCGCTGAACAGCATATTTGAAATCGGACCTCGTTGGTGGGATTCAACAAGATCTTTAAATGATATAAATATATGTTGTTTGAGGAATATTAAATTCTGAGATTTGCTGTGGTTGTGATTTAGGCCGCTGCACGTACTTCACTGGTTTTGTCATATGATTCGAAGCGGGATGAGTCTAGAGGTTACACCACAGTGCATGCTGGTTGCGCATGCTGCTTGAGGACAGTGCTCGGGAAGCGTCGGGCCGGCACCTTGCGAGGGTTGAACCAGGTTTAAATGGCCTTACTTCAGTTCGGCACAGAGAGGGAGAGCCCACAGTCCTTGGTAGCGGGCCACATCGGCAGCACTGTATTATCCTCGATGCAGGTATAGAAGGTGTATAGTTTGTCTGGAAGCAAGACGTCGGTGTACGTGACGTGGCTGGTTTTCCTTTTGTAGTCCGTAATTGTCTGTAGATCCTGCCACATACGTTTCGTGTCTGAGCTGTTGAATTACGACTACCTTTTGTCTCTATACTGACATTTTGCTTATTTGATTGCCTTGCGGAGGGAATGACTACTCTGTTTGTATTCTGCCATAATCCCAGTCGCCTTGCCGCGAATGCTGCCATCTATCCACGGTTTCTGGTTAGGATAAGTTCTAATTGTCACAGTGGGTGCAACATCTCCCATACACTTCCTTATAAACTCACTCACCGAATCAGCATATACGTCGATATTATTGAGACTACCCGGAACATATTCCAGTCCGTGTGATCAAAACAATCTTGAAGTGTGGATTACGATTGGTCAGACCAGCGTTGAATAGTCCTTAGCACGGGTACTTGCTGTTTGAATTTCTGCCTATAGGAAGGGACGAGCAAAATGGAGTCGTGGTCAGATTTGCCAAAAGGAGGGCGGGGGAGGGCCTTGTATGCATTACGGAAGTTAGAGTAACAATGGTCCAGTGTTTTTCCAGCGCGAGTGCTACTGTCGATATGCTGATAGAATTTAGGTAGCCTTTTCCTCAAATTTGCTTTGTTAAAATCCCCAGCTACAATTAATGCAGCCTCGGGATATATGGTTTCCAGTTTGCATAAAGTCCAGAGAAGTTCCTTGAGGGCCGTTGTGGTATCGGCTTGAGGGGGGATATATATGGCTGTGACAATAACCGAAGAGAATTCTCTTGGGAGATAATAAGGTCAGCATTTGATTGTGAGGAATTCTAGGTCAGGTGAACAAAAGGAGTTCCTGTATGTTGTTATAATTACACCATGAGTCGTTAATCATAAAACATACACCCTCCGCCCAGCTTCTTCTCAGAGAGATGTTTATTCCTGTCGGCGTGATGCACTGAGAATCAGGGTGGCTGTACCGACTCCGACAGCATATCCCGAGAGAGCCATGTCTCCGTGAAACAGAGTATGTTACAATCCCTGATGTCTCTCTGGAAAGCAACCCTTGCCCTGATTTCGTCAACTTTGTTATTTAGGGACTGGACATTAGCGAGTAATATACTTGGAAGCGATGTGGGTGCCTGGTTGTAGTGCTGGTAAGTTGACTCGCTCTGATATCCAATAGTTCTTCCCAGCTGAATGTAATAACACTTAAGATTTTCGGGGCTAACAATGTAAGAAATAATACATAAAAAAACAAAATACTGCAAAGTTTCCAAGGACTAGAAGCGAGGCAGCCCTCTCTGTCGGCGCCATGTTAACCAAATGCAAACACCAAGAGCACTGTTCTGGCACATCTAGAATACCAACCGTAACAGCAGTAGTACTGATCATTATAAATAGTCTCTTGCCTGTGAGAAATCACACATTTGATTGGACCTCCACCTCGACAGACTGGGTTTTCCAGTCAGCAACTATTTCTGCTTTCCTATCACTATATTTTTTTCAGAAGCAGCACTTACATTTCATTGCTGAGGTTATTTCTCCCAACACTCCTAATGGGCTTGAGTTGCTCTCCTGCTAAACCAACGAGAGCGAGAGCCTGTGCATATCGATCAGAGGCGGGGAGGGAGGAGGAGGGAAGGGAGGGAGGGAGGGAGGAGGAGAGGGAGGAGGAGGGAGGGAGGGAGGAGGAGGGAGGGAGGGAGGGAGGGAGGGAGCTGCCAGCCAGGTGCACTCATGATGATTATCTGATATATACAGTATAGAAAGGAGAGGAGAAGAGAGGAGAGAGGAGGTAGAGAGGAGGTAGAGGAGAGAGGAGGAGAGGGGAGGTAGAGGAGAGAGGAGGAGAGAGGAGGTAGAGGAGAGAGGAGGTAGAGGAGAGAGGACACAACCATTGCTGTTTTATTAATACAGGATGGGGCATGGATTGCCTGACTACTCACTGAATTCCTGCTCTATGGATTGCCTGATTACTCACTGAGATTCCTTTGCTCTATGGATTGCTACATACTTCAGTCTGAGACTGCCATCCTTGAAGTCGTTTGTGGTGACGAGGGTGTTGTACAAAACAAAGGGAGGGAGGGAGGGAGGAGCGGAGTGGAGTAGTGGAGGGAGGGAGGGAGGGGACGAGAGGGAGGGCGAGGGAATAGAGGAGAGGAGGAGGGAGGAATAGAGGAGAGGAGGAGGGAGGGAATAAAGGAGAGGAGAGGAGGGAGGAATAGAGGAGAGGAGGGAGGCAGGCAGTGGAGGAGAGGAGGGAGTGAGTGAGGAGGGTGGGGTGGAGGGAGGAAAAATAAAGTATGAAGAGATGGGAGCATTGGAGGAGAGGGTAGAGGGATGGAGGGGGCCACAGTGGTCGAGGAGTGGATGGGGAAATGATACGTGATATTGTTCCTGTCTTCAATGTATTTTCAATATTGCTACCGGCAGGCGATGTGGAGCTGAGGACCATCGGTGTGTATGTGTGTGTGTTTGTAAAGGCACACCTGTGTATGTGTGTTGGTAGCTTTTGGAGGAGAGGATGGAAGGAGGAAAGGAGGGAGAATGGAAGGAGGAGAGGGAGGGAAGGAGGAGGAGGGAAGGGAGGGGAGGATGGGAGAGGAGAGGAGGGAAGGAGGGGAGGATGGAAGGAGAGGAGGGAAGTAGGAGAGGATGGAAGGAGGGGAGGATGAAAGGAGGGAGGAGGAAGGAGGAGAGGATGAAAGGAGGGGAGAGGGAAGGAGGAGAGGATGAAAGGAGGGGAGGAGGGAAGGAGGAGAGGAGAGGAGGGAAGGAGGAGAGGAGGGAAGGGAAGGGAAGGGGGGAGGAGGAAGAGAGGAGGAAGTAAGAGAGACGGAAGGAGGGAGGATGGAAGGAGAAGAGAGAAGTAGGAGAGGAGAGAAGGAGGGGATGGAAGGAAGTGAGGATGGAAGGAGGAGAGGATGGAAGAGGAAAGGATGGAGGAGGGATGAGTGGAAGAGAGGATGGAAGGAGGAGAGGATGGAAGGAGAAAGGATGGATGGAGGGAGGAGGAAGAGGGAGAGGATGGAAGTAGGAAAGGATGGAAGGAGGGGATGAGTGGAAGAGAGGATGGAAGGAGGAGAGGATGGAAGGAGGGGAGGATGGAAGGAGGAGAGGATGGATGGAGGCAACATATAAGGAAATCAGTCGATTGAAATAAATAAATTAGGCCCTAATCTATGGATTTCACATGACTGGGCAGTGGTGCAGCCATGAGTGGGCCTGGGAGGGCAGCCAGGCCCACTCACTAAAAGCCAGCCTCCCTGCGTTGGTAAATTACTCCTCAATACTCTAAATGGAATGTACTCCTATAGGTCTACTGTAAATGGGATGCACTCCTATAGGTCTACTGTAAATGGAATGTACTCCTATAGGTCTACTGTAAATGGGATGTATTCCTATAGGTCTACTGTAAATGGGATGTACTCCTATAGGTCTACTGTAAATGGGATGTACTCTATAGGTCTACTGTAAATGGAATGTACTCTATAGGTCTACTGTAAATGGGATGTACTCCTATTGGTCTACTGAAATGGGATGTATTTCCTATATGGATACTGTCATTTGGATGTGATCCTCTATAGGTCTACTGTAAATGGGATGTACTCCTATAGGTCTACTGTAAATGGGATGTTACTCTATAGGTCTACCTGTAAATGGGATGTACTCCTCTATAGGTCTACTGTAAATGGGATGTACTCTATAGGTCTACTGTAAATGGGATGTACTCCTATTGGTTACTGTAAATGGGATGTACTCCTCTATAGGTCTACTGTAAATGGGATGTACTCCTCTATAGGTCTACTGTAAATGGGATGTACTCCTATAGGTCTACTGTAAATGGGATGTACTCCTCTATATGTCTACTGTAAATGGGATGTGATCCTCTATAGGTCTACTGTAAATGGGATGTACTCCTATAGGTATACTGTAAATGGGATGTACTCCTATAGGTCTACTGTAAATGGGATGTACTCTACAGGTCTACTGTAAATGGGATGTATCCTCTATAGGTCTACTGTAAATGGGATGTATTCCTATGGGTATACTGTAAATGGGTGTAATCCTCTATAGGTCTACTGTAAATGGATGTACTCCTCATAGGTCTACTGTAAATGGCATGTACTCCTATATGGATACTGTAATTTGGATGTGATCCTCTATAGGTCTACTGTAAATGGGATGTAATCCTCTATAGGTCTACTGTAAATGGGATGTGATCCTCTATAGGTCTACTGTAAATGGGATGTGATACTCTATAGGCCTACTGTAAATGGGATGTACTCCTATTTAGATCTACTTGTAAATGGGATGTGAATACTCTATAGGTCTACTGTAAATGGGATGTAATCCTCTATAGGTCTACTGTAAATGGGATGTGATCCTCTATAGGTCTACTGTAAATGGAATAGCCTTCTGCTCCCCCTCTCCGATAGAGAGGTTGATGAAAAAAAGAAAGTGACACGCTGAAAGTGACACTGGGTGGGTTGCACCAACATGGATTAACTCTTAAACTGGCTTAAATCAAGGTTTAGCTATTMATCTTGTTGCACCAAACTTTAAACCTAGTTTTAAATGAATCCTAGTTAAATTAAATCCTTCCTCTAAGTTTAGTTTTCACTTTAAATTGAATATAAACTTATTTTGGAGATGAATTCTAAACTGCCACTTGAGGTGGTTTAACTGCTAAAATTGCAGCATATCTACTGTGGAGAGACTAAAACGACAGAGTTCCTCAGAGAATAACTAGAGGCAGGTTGAATCCTGTTGAGTTTTATGATAATGATGAGTTTTCAAGGAGATATCGCTTCTCCAAGGACGCTGTGATGCAACCGGAAAGACAGTTTGGACCAACCATAAAGCATTTTRTTTTATAAGAAACATTAATGTGTTGAAAATTCCAAATTGTTTGCATTGTCAATTTATGCAAAGCTCTCACAGACACACTTACCTCACCAAACATGCCACCAGGAGTCTTTACACAGTCCCCAAATCCAGAACAAATTCAAAAAAGCTTGCAGTATTATACACTGTAGAGACATTATTGCATGGAACTCCCTTCCATCTCATATTGCTGAAATGAAAAGCAAACCTGGTTTAAAAGAAACAGATAAAGCAACACCTCACGGCACAACGCCTCTCCACTATTTGACCTAGATAGTTTGTGTGTATGTATTGATACAGTATGTAGGCTATGTGTTCCATTTTTAAATGTATGTAGTTCTGTCTTGGAGCTGTTGTCTATTAATGTTCTGTACTATGTCATGTTTCATGTTCTGTGTGGACCCCAGGAAGAGTTGATGCTGCTTTCGCAACGTCTAATGGGGATCCTTCCCTTTCAAACCCCCAGACACCTGAAGAGAGAGAAAACAACACCTCTCATATTCTGGCAAGAGAACACGATTGGGGACAAGACTGAAGAACACCAAATTGCTTGGGGAAGCATTGTTTTAATAAATTATTGTTTAAATAAATTATTGTTTAAAGGAAATAAAAATATTGGTTTTGTACCGCAATTTATTTGGGGCTTATGATATGCCCAGCCTGATGACTTTATACAATGTGCTGTAACGTGCTGTAACGTGCTGTAACGTACTGTAACGTGCTGTAACGTGCTGTAACGTGCTGTAACGTGCTGTAACGGGACTGATAACGGTAACATTGTAGTGAAGTAGCATTCACGTTAAGATATGCCAGCCTGGGTTCAAATGATGACGTTATGTAACGTACTGTAACGAGACTGATAATGGTAACATTGTAGTGAATTAGCATTAACGTTAATTTTAGCATGCGTTATAGTCATTGCTACTGACCAGTTATTTATGCTTACTAAACATTGTTGACTTGAGTTGTCCGTCGTCTTCATATGGTTTAAGGAGAGGGGCAAACTGCTAGGGAGATTACCAATTCCCTTGGACGGAGGTCACCCTCTGGTCTGAAGTAGCCCCTCCTCTCCTCTGACATATTCTTTTTGGCTTTGGCTTTTAAGTTTTTCCAGCCCGTCTTCATCTTCATCCAGCCCACTCTTCTCTTTAATCCCTGACGATCCATTAAATCGGACCAAGGTGTCTTTCTTCTTTTTGACAGTCATGTTGTCTGTCTTTTTATCCTCCAGTATGTTACTAAATTCCTCCATCAGCTCTGACAAGAGGTCTTTTTCATATGCAGAGAAATGTGAACTGCTTTGGCCTGCCGTGACCAGGTGGCTACCGAACTAATAATAAATGGCTAAATAACGTTAAGTAATGAAAGTATTTTATCAAAGAAACAACAACTTTGTTGCGTCATTTGTCAAGTAGGCTAGCTATATTGTTTCAACTCACAAAATACCTCACATATTAGTGTATCATGTCGCTTATCATTGTCTAAAACCGTTAATCCAGTTTCAACTGTTCTGCCTGCGGTTATGGAACCCTGACCTGTTCACCGGACGTGCTACCGGTCCCAGACCTGCTGTTTTCAACTCTCTAGAGACAGCAGGAGCGGTAGAGATACTCTGAATGATCGGCTATGAAAAGCCAACTGACATTTACTCCTGAGGTGCTGACCTGTTGCACCCTCGACAACCACTGTGATCATTATTATTTGACCCTGCTGGTCATCTATGAACATTTGAACATCTTGGCCATGTTCTGTTATAATCTCCACAGCCAGAAGAGGACTGGCCACCCCTCATAGTCTGGTTCCTCTCTAGGTTTCTTCCTAGGTTCTGGCCTTTCTAGGGAGTTTTTCCTAGCCACCGTGCTTCTACACCTGCATTGCTTGCTGTTTGGGGTTTTAGGCTGGGTTTCTGTACAGCACTTTGAGATATCAGCTGATGTAAGAAGGGCTTTATAAATACATTTGATTTGATTTAATCATAGATTTGCTGATCCAGACTAAAAATTAAGTGGTGCAACACATCTCTGATTAGTTATAAACCTGGATTTACAAAACCTAGATTAGCTCTAATCCTAGATTAATTTAAACCATGTCGGTGCAACCCACCCAATGTGTTTTCCCGCCCAATCAGCATTTTCCCAGAAATCCGAAGTGATCCGTTGATTTAGGTTCCATACATAGTCAAGATGGATGACTGTGGAACTGCAGGATTTAGTATCGATTGCTCATCCGGCTGCTCRCGGATATGAAACCTTTTCAACAGCAGGCAGAACATTTGTCACTTTTAAGTACAGCTATAAAAGCCTGTTCCCATATCTGATCTCAGCATTAAAATACAAGAAATGAAGTCAATGTAAATTATATTATTATTACAATAACATGCATAAATATTGGATTTTCCTATGAAATGAGTCACTATGTTACAGTTATGTTATAGATCATCCTCACACGAGGCACCATAATGCCTATTCTGTTGTTGCTCGTGGATTTCATCCAACATCCAACATCTACAACCATCCTCAAAACTTACAGTAACCTACAGTGCATGTCCTTGGTTCATCAAATCCATCACCCTGCTGCTTAGCCAACGGTTCACAGTCAAACCACCGCCACAGATTGTCAGGCCAGTCAATTCGATGGATCTGTCATCACAGTGAAATGGACCGGGTTCTCTGTGGGCAGGCACACCATTGATCTGGTACAGAACACTATGACATTCATCAGGTCAGTCAATCAAACACCTCAAGGTGGACAGCAAGGCGGTGTCTAAAATGGCACCCTATTCCCTATGTAGTGCAATACTTTTGGCCGGGTTGGCCGAAAGTAGTGCACTATATGGGGAGTAGGGTGCCATTTTGGATGCATGCCATTGATCTGGTACAGAACAGTATGACGTTAATCAGGTCTGTCAATCAAACACGGTGTCCGCTGTCCTCAAGGTGGATGGACATTGGACAGTTTGTGTTTTTCCCACAGCGATACGGTGCTTCTGTTGACTGCTCTACTAATCATGCTCCATCTATCAGTCACTCCCTGCTGTGGTCTCAGTGCACGATACAGCCATACGGTGTCCATATTAGGACAGTGGCTCTGACACAACCTTCAATTGACTGTCTGTGTGACTCTGTCCTATAATGGACTCTGTACAGCCAGGATCTCACCTTGATTCAGTCTTGAAGTGATACGGTACATCTCACTCATTCATGTAGAAGTGCTTCATCGATCACTTTCTCGCTGGTGTCAACTTAGGTCATGTCTAAAATTCCCTATGTCGTGCACTACCAAGGTCAAAAGTAGTGCACTAAAATTGCACCCTATTCTCTATGGAAGTGCTCTGCTGTCAATTTAGGTAATGTCTGAAATGACCCTTATTCCCTATGTAGTGCCCTGCTTTCATTTAAGGCTACATCTGAAATGGCCCCCTATTCCCTATGTAGTGCACAAAGACATGGGGTCTTCACTTCAGTCAACTCTGATACGGAAAACTTTTTTTTAAGGTACTTGTCAATTCCACTTGTATCCATTCGCTGGCATGTCAGAGTCACAGAGTCCCTGGGCTTTGCATATCTTACACGCTCCCTGATTACGACAGCCAGTAGCAGCAGCCATCCGCCGTGGAGACCGCAGCAGGCTCCCAGATTTACACCACGGCCCCGGGGCAATGGCATTACACGAGACATTGGCAGGAAAAGCCTGGTCTACATGAAAGACAGCGTCCACGGGATCCCTGCTGCAGCCAACAGAAACCACCAGGGTGCCGTGAGCAACGTATTTCCACCACACTAGAGCGTGGGTCTGTGGGTTAGGATAGACCATTAGGAGATGCCTGCAGCCTGGGGGTGTATGAAATCATTTACGCTGACAGCTGGAACTGGACGAATAGCTGGAAGACTGCATCTTACCAGGTAAAGGGTACCATCCTACATGGACATGTTTAACTATGTTTTTGGTGTCTTACAGGATATTGTGTTTTACCACAGCAATGTTGAATACTCGTCTGATTGGTTTATGTTTAGGATTTATGTTTATGGCACTATAGCCTGTTAGCATATTGGTTGAAGATGAATATTGTTTTGTTACACACACACACAAACAATACAGAGGGGGGTGTGTGTGTAGGTTAAGGACTGCCCAACACAGGCCATAAAAGCTGTGACAGTCTGGGAGGAGGAGGGTGCATCTCTCTAGACCAACCAGGAGGTTAGAGAATACTGGACAATACCATATTAGGAACTGTTTCAGTGTAGAATCGACAGACACAAGACGGATCTAAATCTACCCAGCAACCAGATTGGACAAAAGGACGCCCAAGGGGCTGGACAAAATCCAAGGGCCAGCAAAGCGGGCAAAGTCTAAACCGCGCCCAGCCTCTACTGTGATAGGCCAAAAGACGCGTTTGGAACTACGTCATCACGGTATAAGAACAGCGTTTACGTACTTCCTGCCATTCCCTGTTAACCCTGCGTGGTGATACAGCGAACCCGTATATACGAAAATTGCATTTGCCATTCATGTTTTCGGAATTAAACATATTTAAAGAAAGTTAGCAGACCTTGCTTTTTATCATCCTGACACGCGATGTGTTACACGCAGCGTTCACAGTTAGAAGGGTATTCTAGAATGGACATTAAAACCAGATATCGGGACTGGGAGTTGGAAAAGATATCGGGACACTCTGCAATCATGACGCAACATGTGCCCACAATATTGCAGACCGTACTTGCTACCAAAGTCACAGAAAGCTAAACCAACAACCAACATAAACCGAAATTGGATACATTGTAAACACAGGTCCAATGAGGAAACACTTAGATAACATTAGCTAGATAGCTAGCATTGATTTGTTTTTTGAGATGGTAATTTTTTTTGGAGCATCTGATGACCTAACGTGGTGAGTGATGAACATTAACTTCTCTGGTCCCTATGTGCAGAAGTAGTGCTATGCTGTCAAATCCTACCATATGTTTTCTAGTTTAACCGGCTGATTTCAGCAACAGGTATTTTTGAATTCTGTTGTCATATTGGAAGGTTTGCTAGCAACAAGCTATTTAGCTAGCTTCTAGCCTAGTGTTTGATACTCCTCGTAATGAACAGTGTCCAGTGTCCTGACGTGAAACTTTTCCAGCTATGCCAGGCAAGATAAGGCATCATCAGCTCATTGCTATCCAAATTAATGTCAATAGGGAACAGCTTAAACAAACGCAAATGCAGCGACTTTGCTCTTATCCTGGCTGCCGCGGTCGTGACTGACAGATAGAACGAACGACTGTGTCACGGTTTTCTTCCTGGGATGAAGGAGAGGACCAAAATGCAGCGCGGCTAGTGTTCAACATGTTTAATATACGAATAAACAGTAACACTAATACAAGTAACAAAATAACAAATGTGAAAACCGATACAGTCCTAGCTGGTGCAGACAAAACACAGAGACAGGAAAAAATCACCCACAAAATCCCAACACAAAACAAGCCTCCTATATATGATTCTCAATCAGGGACAACGATTGACAGCTGCCTCTGATTGAGAACCATATTAGGCTGGACACAGAAACAGACAAACTAGACACACAACATAGAATTCCCACCCAGCTCACGCCCTGACCAACACTAAACAAGCAAAACACATAAGAACTCTGGTCAGGACGTTACATACTGGGTCGTTTCCATAAATATCGAACTAATCAAATGAACGACTGGGTCTCGTCTCTAGCAACCGAAAGATGAGAAAGTATGAATTTGATTATAAAAATAAAAATATAAACGAATGTGTGCTTTAGTATTGTTTTCTTTGGCAACTGTGGTATAAGCGGGATAAACGCCTCCGTTCTGTACATTATCTTGGCAAAAGGAGCTGCGTCGTCCATTATTTCCAAGGTAATGTACAGAACGTTAGCGTTTATCCCTTACATAATTATATTATATTATATTGTACTTCTCTATTACAGTTAAACTTCCACAAACAACATGTCAGTAATGTTCTCTCTATTACAGTGAATCACAATCATGCAACAACAGAAACCAGGAGAGACTGGAGATAAGGGTATGCTGATTGTGGCTACATTAATATGCAGTATGCACCTCTCAGTCTGCCTGCACACAACACTCCACTGAAGTGGATTGTTTAGGCCCAGCAGGCCTCCAGCTGAGAATGGGTGAGTAACGGCAAGATTCTTCATATTCATCTCACTCTCTGCAACCAACCCATTTCCCTTATTCAACGTACAGAACTCCATCCAGTAAGCTACTGTACAATTGCACTGTATTCAGTGCAGTACTGTGCAATGAGATAACAGACAGCAAAAGGACCAATTTCCATTTCGATTGACAATAACATATTGTAGAATTGTACAGTAATTGTACATTAATTGTACAATGATGCAGTGTTTGCATAGGCTATTAGATTGGCTAGTGTGGGACCGAACTGAGATGGAACAGAAGTGCAGTGTGTACAAAACAGCTGTGTGATGTCATTGTTTCTGCTCTCTACGGGTGTGTGATTAGATAATTGTGCATATTGTTTCCTGAGAAAAATGTTCATTAGGAAAAAAAAGAGACAATTAACATGCCTGGAAGAGCTACATTGAGTGCCACACACGCAAACACACACTTAATTGCTCTAGATTGTTTTCAATACAGCAATGAATTGTGAACCATGTTTCTTGTCACCCAAAACCCCAAAAATGTGTTCAAGAATGTTCATGCATTCTTCCCAATTCAGTATTTTACTCTAAATGAAGTATTATGTTCCCATAGCAACTGAGAAATACTTAATTCTACTAATAAATAATGAGATTAATTTTCAATTCTTCACACAGAGCACTACCCATTCACTGAGCCCATTCAAAACATCGTTGCCAGTCTTAATTTCAGCTCCAGAAAAACATCTCGTTAGCGGATTGTTAAGTGGTGAACATCCAATTAGCCTGTACAAAATGTTGTACGAATGCGTTGTAAATAATTGAGGGAAGGGTGAGCAGTAATGAGCAGGTCTGGGGAAAAGTTTCAATTAGTTTTAAATCCTTTGGAAAAAGCATACATTGCAGTGAAAAAGTTTTCTTCACGTTATTTTTCTCACTACTGCTTTTTGTATGTAGTTGACCTTCAAAACCTACACTAATGACAGTAAGGCAACCAATCCAATGACAGTTGGTCATTTTTAACAATTTGCATCTTGTTAAATGCATGAATAGCTTGCATATACTGTAGGAACCATTGAACATTCCTTTAAAAACAAATGTCTTCGTTTCTCATGTTATATCATCATTATCAAAAATGGAGGACAGTTTCTGTGTTGTACATGGTACTTTAGCATTAAACTCTTCTTGTGTATTGAAGAGCCTTCAGTGCAGCTTTCCTTCCTGTCTGGACAACCATGGTGATTCCTTTCCACGGCTGTGACCTCATTTTCCACTACAATTTGCTGATGATAATTCATGTAAAACCTAACTGAGGGAAGAGGGCTGGTATACAACTTTCAACATGCACTACGACTAATGTGAACTGTCACGAGTGCTGTCTGCCATTAAATACGACAGGCCCCTCTGTTGCACTGCCACCCAGCCCAGTTAAATACCATCTGGCATCACGCTGCATTAGTGACGCCACATTAAACCAGGTAGGACATGAATCTTTCACAGCTCCAGGTATACTGGGGAATGTGCAGCTCTGGTCTGGCAACACACTGACTCTATGCCCTTTTACTCTCTGCAACAACACCACCCTGCACATTTTATTATCTGCGAACTAGGAGAGAAAATAATGTCTCCACTCAGACCAATGATTATCATACAGAACCCATCCAGTACAGTACACAACCCTGGGTGATACTTACAGGAAGAGAAACAGTCCACAGTGATACAGCTCATCTGACCTGAAAAACATGTAACATAATCTGTTTCACGGAATCATGTCTCTCTCCAGATATACTGTCCCTGTCCATACAGCCGGCGGTGTTCTCCGTGCATGGTGCAGACAGGAAGAAAGAACTCTCCGGGAAATAGAAAGGTGGAGGTGTATGTTTCATGATAAACTAGTCATGGTGTGATTGTGGTAACGTACAGGAACTCAAGTCCTTTTGTTCTCCATATCTGTAATACCTTGCTATCAAATGCCGACCGCATTACCTCCCAAGAGAATTATCTTCGTTCATCGTCACGGCTGCCGATATTCCCCCTAAGCTGACACCACAACGGCTCTCAAGGAACTATGCATCTCCTGAGGCCTCTCTCCCTTTGGCAAATCAGATCATGCCTCCATTCTGCTCCTCCCTTCCGAGAGGCAAAACCTTAAACAGGTCCCGTGTAGCTCCCCTGACAACGGCGAGTCGAGGAAATTTCTGGTTGCGACAACCAATCATACCGCCGTCTGCATCCAAGAAGTAACCAAGAATTGTACTCGCCAACCAATCCGAGACGCCAGTGCAACCAATAATTAACCAAGAATTGACCAATGAGGATAGAGCTATGGCGAGACCTTTAATCTTGTCAATATAGGGGGTGCTGTTTCAACTTTGTAAAATATCGTTCCCAAATTAAACTGCCTCGTACTCAATTCTTGCTCGTACAATATGCATATTATTATTACTATTGGATAGAAAACACTCTCTAGTTTCTAAAACCGTTTGAATTATATCTGTGAGTAAAACAGAACTCATTTGGCAGCGAAATTCCTGACAGGAACTGCAAAATCTGAAATCGGAGACTCTGTTCTAGGATCAGTTTAATAATCTGTATGTATCCTATGGGTCGACACGAACTGCATGCGCCTTCCCCTGGATGTCAGTAACCAATGAGAATTGGAATGGTGTTGCTGGGCAGATCTGAGGCCGTATAAAGCCTCATGGAACGGGGGGTGCACTCTTTTCATTGTTCGCCATGACGCAAGACAGACCTCAAGATGGCATTTTGAAAAGCTCACGTTATCGGCGTTAGATATATCCGGCTCTGATTTTCTTCGATATAGGTGTTAAAAACATCATAATGTAGTTATTTTAAACCGAGTTATATCAGTTTACATGAGTATATTGCGATTTTCGGAATTTTCTTWGTWCTGCGTTATGAACAGTTGGACACCTCTGCGCCACATAGCTAATGTTTGCTGCTAGTTYCAAAGTTGAAGAGGACATTCTACAGCCGAGCAACGATTATTATGGACAAAGGACAMCTTGCCCAAGATTCTGATGGAAGCTCATCAAAAAGTAAGAGCTATTTATGATGTTAATTCGTATTTCTGTGGAAAAATGTAAAATTATTAGTCCGCCATTAATTTCGGTGCGGTCTCGCTGTAACGCACGCTGTATGTCGTAGTAACGTTAATTTTAAAAATCTAACACAGCGGTTGCATTAAGAACTAATGTATCTTTCATTTGCTGTCCAACCTGTATTTTTTAGTCAAGTTTATGGTTAGTTATTGATTAGATTAGGTGCCTCTCCAAGATGGCGCCGGACAGATTGCTTGAAGTTAGGCTACTAATCACATTGTATAACCACGATTTGTGCCGCTACATATGCATATTTTTGAACAAACCCTATATGCATTGTGTAATATGATGTTACAGGACTGTCATCTGATGAAGTTTATGAAGGTTAGTCAAAAATTATATATCTTTTGCTGGTTTGTTACGATCGCTAACCTTTGCTGCTGGTAAATGGCTTGTGTTTCTGGCTATTGTGGTAAGCTAATATAATGCTATATTGTGTTTTCGCTGTAAAACACTTAAAAAAATCTGAAATATTGGCTGGATTCACAAGATGTTGGTCTTTCATTTGCTGTACGCTGTGTATTTTTCAGAAATGTTTTATGATGAGTATTTAGGTATTGACGTTGGTCTCTGTAATTATTCTGGCTGCTTCGGCGCTATTTCAGATTGCAGCTGCAATGTAGAACTGTGATTTATACCTGAAATATGCACATTTTTCTAACAAAACATATGCTATACAATAAATATGTTATCAGACTGTCATCTGATGAAGTTGTTTCTTGGTTAGTGACTATTTATATCTTTATTTGGTCGAAATTGTGATAGCTACCTATGCAGGAAAAGAATGGTGGAGAAAATAAAGTTGTGTCTTTTGCTATGGTGGTTAGCTAATAGAAATACATATTGTGTCTTCCCTGTAAAACATTTTAAAAATCAAAAATGATGTCTGGATTCACAAGATCTGTATCTTTCATTTGGTGTCTTGGACTTGTGATTTCATGAACATTTTATTATAATGATATCCCTGTGGCTTTAGGCTAGGCTATGCTAGTCAGCTCTTTTGATGGGGGGGATCCCGGATCCGGGTTTGTGACTCGTTAGAGGTTAAATGCTCGAAGAGGACCGTGGAAAAATATATTTCCTCTCAGGTAATTTTGTTCGCTAGTTATCTTTCTTTTCTGAAGTAACGTTAGTTATGAGCTATGGCAGGACCTTTAAATGCTAGAAGAGGCAAGTTATCTTTCTTTTCTAATGTAACATTAGCTACAATTTCTGGTTGTCTGCTGTTTTCATTTATCATCATCATCGATTGGAATATCTAGCAGGTAAGATCAGTGTATTAGGCTACAGTACAGTAATATGTTAGCACGGATAACAAGATTTACAGTTTAGCTACAGTAACGCTGTCTAACACGTTAGTAAAGTGGTGTTTTGGCACTGACACAGGTTATCGAAGTAACAGCTAGCTTAACGTGCGATGACTCTGACCATCAAAATAGTCTGTTAACCCCACTATTTCCATACTAAACTGGAGTTATTATTTTCTTATTACCGTAGCTAGCTACATAAACAAAGTGTGATTTTATAGCTAGTAGTTGTGTTTTATCACTCAACTCAGCATCAGCAAACCTCTCCTTTTCTCTTTTCATTAATTTAGCTAATTGGACTAGGCATAGCTATAGGGCAAACACTGTCTTGATATCAAATAGGCTCGGGTCATCATGTTAATTATGAATTAAAAGGCACAAGTGATATCCTATGCACTTGCTTATGTTGGTGTGTCTGTTTGTGGTAGAAATGTGCTTAAGCAAGCAGATAGAGATGACAACATAAGTAGCTAGAGTTTATATACTTCATTTTATTGTTCCATCTATTAATCCAGTCTGCTCACTGTGATTAAAATGTATATCATTTATGCGTATTAAAAACAAACTGTCCCCTTTATTTTCACAGCAGACATGGAGCCCAGCTTCAGAAAACTGCCAAATGGAAGCCTTGCCTTAATGAACAGTAAGGATTCCAGGAAGCAAAGAGTTGGAATACAAACTAAATATACATTGAGCTCCAAAAGTATTGGGATGGTGAAATGTTTGGTTGTTTTGGTTCTGTACGCCAGCACTTTGGATTTGAAATGATACAAAGTGCAGACTGTCAGCTTTAATTTGAAGGTATTTTCATCCATATTGCAGCACTTTTTCTTACAGCACTTGTTGTACATAGTCCCCCCATTGAAGATGAACCAAACATATTGGGACACATTCACTTATGTGTTTTAAAGTAGTCAAAAGTTTAGTATTTGAGTACCTGGAGGTCCCAACCCTCCATCCAGCATCCAGTCCACACCTTTACCCGCATCAGTCCTCCACTCCTGTACGGACTACTCCAGCACCTCTGTCCGTGGCTTTTACACCTGTGCCCGGATGGGTCTCTGTCTGTGACCTCCACACCTATGCTCGGCTGTCCCTCAGTCAGCCCCATCCTCTGCTCCTTACGGGCTGGACATTCTGATGGAGCCAGCAATCAGTCGCTCTCAATTGTCAGTTAATTATATATAATTGTAATGATTTGTGCTCAATTGTTTGTCCCTCTGTGGCGTTTATTTAACTGAATATACAGCATCATTTGTCATTGATGTATTACTCAACAGAATTCTCCCCTTCCTCTTAATTCACTCTGAGCACAAAAGCCCTTAGCTGAATTCTCTAATTACATTTTGATCAATTAATGTCATTCTTTGAATGCTCCATTCTATAAACTATTTAATTTTCCTATGTGTGTGCTATGTGCCCTGATTTCAAACTATTTGAATATATTTGTCATTCTCAAGTCTTCCTCCAATTCTGTGTCTTCAATTATGTTTTCGACTTGATATTAAATGTTTAGATTAAGCCATATCTCTTATATTGAGATAAACAAGATTTAACTCCTGTGGTGTTTAGGCTTAACACATTTAGGCTCCCCTTCTATAAATTGGAATCCTGAAGAGGGTGAGCGGTTTGACAAAAAGAGACGGGGTTTCATAATAAAAAGTTATGGATGATGATGACAGATTTACGGGGTGAGAGGAACGAGGATTGTCGGATGAAGCCCGATGCTTTTCTACTCTCAGATTGTCTAGGTAAGGAAAAGAAAGCATTTCAAAACGATTCAAGGCTAAATACAACAGCCGTGTCGGGATTCGATACAGGGTATGGGTATCGGCGAGTATGTTCCTTCTTGGTAGAAAATGCCACCCGAATTCGCTACACTTGTTAATTCGTGGTGGCACTACCTCGACTGATGAGCGATATCCTTGGCACAGTCGGTAGAGAATGGCACTTGCAACGCCAGGGTTGTGGGTTCGAATCCCACGGGGGACCAGTACAAAAAAAAAAAAGTATGAAAATGTGTTCACTCACTACTGTAAGTCACTATGGATAAGAGTGTCTGCTAAATATGACAAAAATGTAAATAAGGACTGTTTGATGTTGGTCGGACCAATTGGAAACTATGTTTCAAGATTGTTTTAATCACGCGGATTGGGATATGTTCCGGGTTGCCTCTAAGAATTACATTGACGTATACACTGACTCGGTGTATAGAGGATGTTGTTCCCACTGTGACGATTAGAGCTTATCCAAACCAAAAGCCTTGGATAGATGGCAGCATTCACGCAAAACTGAAAGCGTGAACCATCGCATTTAACCACGGCAAGGTGACTGGAAACATGAACGAGTACAGACAGTCCATCTATGCCTTCCGTAAGGCAATCACACACGAGACATATGTGGCACGGACTCAAGACAATAACAGATTATAAAGGGAAAACCAGCCACGACACCGACACCATGCTCCCAGACAAGCTAAACACCTTCTTTGCCCGCTTCGAGAAAAGCACAGTACCACTAACACGAGGAGGACTGTGGGCTCTCGTTCTCCGACATGAATAAGACATTTATGCATGTTAACCCTCGCAAGGCTGCTGGCCCAGAAGGCATCCGGGCCCAGGGGTACGCGCAATGCCGTCGGGGGTACGCCAAATAAAAATGTGATTCACATTTTAAAAAACAAATTTCAAACTGTCCATTTATATTTTCTAACGGGGCTATACATTTGGGGTTTCTTCTCGCCTGCTCATTACGTTTTCTCGAAAATTGATAAAGGTTAAAAAAAGTAAGGGCCGTGTCCATAGAGACACATACCAGCTCTACTGGTAGTACTGCTACTACCAGCGGTACAACACCTGCACCTGTCGAGGACACAAGTTGTTCTGCTTCCACGAGCACATCCAATGCACATCCATCAGTAAATCTACATTTGTTGTTAAGCCAGCTAGCATGGACACTGACAGTTGTGAATCTGATGCACCCGAAGGGCTACTGCCCCCTTACCCGGGAAAGCACCGAACAACAGACAGGGACGTTGGACCATCGAAGAGGCGCAAATATGACAAGAACTACATTGATTTGTGGTTCACTTATATTGGGAGTAGTGCAAAAGTACTATCTCACAACTCGATGAAACCATCACTCTTGCGCAGACATTTAGAAACGAAACATGTACATTTGAAAAACAAGCCATGGGAGTTTTTTGAGCAAGAATTAAGATGACTTTCGAGTAGTAAGACATGTACAAAAGATACCATTAATAAGAAGGGGCTAGAAGCGTCTTATATGGTGAGCTACCGAGTGGCTAGGACAGGCAAGCCCCATACTATTGTGGAGGACTTAAATCTTCCTGCTGCCGCGGATATGGCTGGGACAATTCTGGGGGAAACGCCCCAAAAAACTATACAGACAACGCCTTCATCAAACAACACTGTTTCACGACGCATCAGTGACATGGCAGGAGGTGTTTTGAAACAATTACTTCTTCTGGAAACCAGGACAACAAGAGAGAATATTTTAAAAGTACTGGACAGCTTTGTGACTTCAAATGGACTTTGGTGGTCAAGATGTGTTGGTATCTGTACTGATGGCGCAAAAGCCATGACAGGGAGACATAGTGGAGTGGTAACGTGCGTGCAAGCAGTTGCTCCTGACGCCACTTGGGTACACTGCAGCATCCACCGAGAGGCTCTTGCTCCCAAGGGAATGCCTGACAGCTTGAAAGACGTTTTGGACACTACAGTGAAAATGGTTAACTTTGTTAAAGCAAGGCCCCTGAACTCTTGTGTATTTTCTGCACTATGCAATGATCTGGGCAGCGACAATGTAATGCTTTTACAACATACAGAAGTGCGCTGGTCATCAAGGGGCAAAGTATTGACACACTTTTTTGAATTGAGAGACGAGCTTAAAGTTTTCTTTACTGACCATAATTTTCACTTGTCTGACCGCTTCCATGATAACGAGTTTCTCACACAACTGGCATATCTGGGTGATGTTTTTTCTCGCCTGAATGATCTGAGTCTAGGATTACAGGGACTCTCCGCAACTATATTCAATGTGCGGGACAAAATTCAGGCTATGATTAAGAAGTTGGAGCTTTTCTCTGTCTGAATTAACAAGGACAACACACAGGTCTTTCCATCATTGTATGATTTTTTGTGTGCAAATGAACTCAAGCTTATGGACAATGTCAAATGTGATATAGCGAAACACCTGAGTAAGATGGGTGCGCAATTATGCAGGTACTTTCCCGAAACGGATTACACAAACAACTGAATTCGTTATCCCTTTCATGCCCTGCCTCCAGTCCACTTACCGATATCTGAACAAGAGAGCCTCATCTAAATTGCAACAAGCGTTTCTGTGAAAATGTAATTTAATTAGAAGCCACTGCCAGATTTCTTGATTGGGCTGCGCTCAGATTATCCTGCCTTGGCAAATGGGCTGTTAAGACACTGATGCTCTTTGCAACCACGTACCTATGTGCTCACTAGCATGAAAACGAAATACAGGCACAGACTGTGTGTGGAAAATTATTTAAGACCGAGACTCTCCAATACAACACAACATTGCAGAGTTATGTGCATCCTTTCAAGCACACCCTTCTCATTAACCTGTGGTGAGTTATTCACCATTTTTGATGAACAAATATTTTTTTTAATGTAAGATGGCTAAATAAAGACAAAAATGATTGATTATTATTATATTATTATTTGTTCCCTGGTCCTATAAGAGCTCTTTGTCACTTCCCACGAGCCGGGTTGTGACAAAAACTCACACTCATTCTTATGTTTAATAAATGTATCATATAGTGTGTGTGTGGTACAATGATGGCAAAAAGCAACATTTGAGAGTACGCTGAACCTGGTGCTAGAGGGGGTACGCAGCTGGAGGTTGAATGTTTGAAGGGGTACGGGACCATAAAAAGTTTGCCCTAGACCCACTACAATTTGCATACCACCCCAACAGCTCCACGGATGACGCAATCAAACTACACACTGCCCTATCCCATCTGGACAGGCGGAATAGCTATGTAAGAATGCTGTTCATCGACTACAGCGTAGCGTTCATCACCATACTGGGTCCTGGGTCCTGGACTTCCTGACGGGCCGACCGCAGGTGGTGAAGATAGGCAACAACCCTCACAAACTTCTACAGATGCACCATTGAGAGCATCCTGTCAGGCTTTTACCCCTTCATACTGTATGTATATACTTTATTCTAGTCAAGGCTCATCCTATATAACTATTGTTGTGCACAACTTTTCTATTCATATACTGTTCATAATGTCTATACACACCATCACATACATATACTGTATATATATATTCCGGACTCTGACATTGCTCATTCTGGATTTGCATGTATTGATTTGTATTGTTTTGTATTACTGTACTGTTGAAGCTAGGAACATAAGCACTTCACTACAGAAAGGAGGCAGGAGAGAGAGGAGAGAAGCCCCAAAGGATCCATTTAATCACCAGCAGTAAGATTTAGGATGGTGATTAAAGTAAAACAAAGAGCCGTTTCCCCTCCACCTCTGAAGTAGTGACGACCGGCCAGAGAAAGAGATAGAGAGAGAGAGAGTGAGCTTTAGGCCAGTAAAGTGGATGCTTTATTGACCTGCTGCCTGCCCCTCTCCTCTCCCCTCCCATCTCCTCTCCTCCCCTCTCCTCTGGTCTGTCTGCTCTCTGGTCCAGCTGCTCTGCTCCCATTAGAGCCTCTCCTCTCTGGCAGGTGTCACCCTGCACCAGATGCATGGCCGTCTCCCAGAGCCCTTCCTGTCCCATCATTAAGCCATCGACGCTGCATCACTGGGGACAGAGAGAAAACAGGCTGTGGCAGGAATAATCCTGCTGCTAACCTGTCCAGATGAATAATACATGGGCCTGCCAGACAAATGTTAAACAAAGCAGGAGCAGACAACCAACAGGCTGCTACCGCAGGAGAGAGATGAAGAGAGAGGTGGAGAGAGGGATGGAGAGAGAGACCAGAGGGAAATAGAGGGATGGACTCCTCCTCGTCAACTTTAGTATGTAGGAAGGTGCTCTCTCTCCTCTCCTCTTCCCTTTGTGCTGACCTCAACCTTGTTTGGATAGAGAGTTGGGTCCTCAGGGCTGACTCCTCCTATCTGTTAGGATAGAGAGGTGGGTCCTCAGGGCTGACTCCTCCGATCTGTTAGGATAGAGAGGTGGGTCCTCAGGGCTGACTCCTCATATCTGTTAGGATAGAGAGGTGGGTCCTCAGGGCCGACTCCTCCTACCTGTTAGGATAGAGAGGTGGGTCCTCAGGGCTGACTCGATCTGTTAGGATAGAGAGGTGGGTCTCAGGGCTGACTCCTCCTACCTGTTAGGATAGAGAGGTGGGTCCTCAGGGCTGACTCCTCTACCTGTTTGATAGAGAGGTGGGTCCTCAGGGCTGACTCCTCCTACCTGTTAGGATAGAGAGTTGGGTCCTCAGGGCTGACTCCTCCTACCTGTTTGGATAGAGAGGTGGGTCCTCAGGGCTGACTCCTCCTATCTGTTAGGATAGAGAGTTGGGTCCTCAGGGCTGACTCCTCCTACCTGTTAGGATAGAGAGGTGGGTCCTCAGGGCTGACTCCTCCTATCTGTTTGAGTTGAGCAGGGTGGACTTTATCCTTGACTGTTTTTCACTGCTTCTGCTGCTAATACTACGTTCCCTCTGACTCAAGGATCTAGTATGAACTACAACCAACACATCAACAAGGAGGAGAGATGCTTGTGTTAGTTTTGTTCGTTTCTGATTGAGCAAAAAGCGTAACATTAACTATTTTATCGGCCTTTTGGTTGTTTCCTGCTTACCATCTTTTCAGGAATGCCAGAAGGCAATAACATTCATTCATGTTTTGTTTTGATGGGTTAATTCACAGATGAATCATCTGCAGTATAAAAGTTTGTAGATTTGGGCATACAAAGCACAGAAAACCTTCCATTATTGATTTACCACAACAAACAGTACAATTAACTGCCAAAAGAACACAGCCTTAAGCTACTGAGGTGACGGCTGTGAGAAGCCAAGCTAGGCAACCCACTGGGTCGAGCAACATTGTACTTCCTTTCATTTTCCATTAGGAATTAATGCAGGGATGTCGAACTCTAGTGATTGTTAACGAGCTGGACAGTCAAGAAACTGTTTGAATATAGGTCTGTTATTATTTCTACACAGTTTAGATTTGGTGTTAGTCATTTTAAAGTATATTGAGTTCTATATTTTTCTTTTTACTAAAACCACCCACGGGCTGGACTGGACCGCTGTATGTTTGACACCCCTGCAATAATAAAGAGTGACGTCAACACATTTCCTACACAACCCTGTGTGAGACCATCCGATTGGGTTGTCAAACGGTGAGTATGTTTACATGGACACGAATAATTCAATATTAAACGGATTATGGCAGTAGGCTGAATCTGGCAATAGTCATGTTAACACTTGACTCTGCTTATCTTAATCAGTGTATGGTCAAAATCGAAGTCAGCATACACCGATTAAAACACCTGGTTTTCTGAGCAATCGTTCAAATGATTAGGACATGTAAACACCATAATCGGCGTTCCAGAAGTGTATGTGCCAGCACCGGTAGCGCAAGCCTTCCTCTTATGCGCGAGGGAAGTGACTTCTGAAAAACTTGAAGTATGCATCTTAGAAATAGTTTTCATATCTAAAACTTTATATGTCGCAAAAATACCATCGCTGTGGTGGAATGTTTATTTAGATTGCTGATTTTCTGCTTTTATCAAAGTCCCGTCGGGCAGCCTGATTTTAGATGCATCTACGTAAACAGGATTATTAGAAATCGTTCTTCTTGCAAAGCATGTAAACATTTTAAACGAACTATTATATTCATCTGACTATCCACAATAAGGGTATTATTGTGTGTATGTAACTATACTCAGAGTCTGATATGGGAAGCCAGAATCAGAACCAACAAGACTTATGCTCTGCAACGACTTCTGTTCTGCACAATCTGTGGCAGACCAGATATGATTTGGAAACCCAGTGACAGTGGTTGGTTGACCCATTTTTTCCCCCTTCCCTGCCAAGTTTCTTTTAGAAAAGATAATAAGGACATGATTGGCAGGCTCTAGCTGGCTGGTGGTGGCTTTTCAGTCCTCTACTGTCCAGTATCTTTTCTCTCCGGCTTTTTCTGTACCTTAATTTGATTGATTGATTGAATGATTTCATTGATTTTATTATTATTATAATGTCATGTATCTTCAGGGTGCCCAGCCCATATGGGCTTATAAGTCACTGTATTTACTGTAGCAAAATAAAATGATCATGAGAAGAAGAGGCCTTGCTGCCTAGTGAGAAGAAGAGGCCTTGCTGCCTAGTGAGAAGAAGAGGCCTTGCTGCCTAGTGAGAAGAAGAGCCTTGTTGCCTAGGGAGAAGAAGAGGCCTTTGCTGCCTAGTGAAGAAGAAGAGGCCTTGCTGCCTAGTGAGAAGAAGAGGCTTGCTGCCTAGTGAGAAGAAGAGGCCTTGCTGCCTAGGGAGAAGAAGAGGCCTTGCTGCCTAGTGAGAAGAGAGCTTGCTGCCTAGTGAGAAGAAGAGGCCTTGCTGCCTAGGGGAGAAGAAGAGGCCTTGCTGCCTAGTGAGAAGAAGAGGCCTTGCTGCTGTGAGAAGAAAGGCCTTGGCCTAGTGAGAGAAGAGGCCTTGCTGCCTAGTGGAGAAGAGAGGCCTTGCTGCCTAGTGAGAAGAAGAGGCCTTTGCTGCCTAGTGAGAAGAAGAGGCCTTGCTGCCTGTGAGAAGAAGAGGCCTTGCTGCCTTGGAAGAAGAAGAGGCCTTGCCTGCCTAGGGAAGAAGAGGCCTTGCTGCCTAGGAGAAGAAGAGGCCTTGCTGCCTAGTGAGAAGAAGAGGCCTTGCTGCCTAGTGAGAAGAGAGGCTTGCTGCCTAGAGGAGAAGAAGAGGCCTTGCTGCCTAGGGAGAAGAAGAGCCTTGCTGCCTAGTGAGAAGAAGAGGCCTTGCTGCCTGGTGAGAAGAAGAGGCCTTGCTGCCTATTGAGAAAAAGAGGACTTGCTGCCTAGAAGAAGAAGAGGCCTTGCTGCCTAGTGAGAAAGAAGATGTCAGGACCCGGTGCGAGAAACAGTCACTAATAATGGGCAGAACCCAGAAGATGAGGCAGACACAGCAGTACTAGAGATGGTGGTTTAATAAAAAATAGATATCTTCCAAAATACAAAGAAAATCCACAAAGTGGTAAAAACAGCAAGGGAAAAAACAAACCTCAAAAGACCAATCCAAAAATACACGAGAACAAAACCAGAGAACCTCTGGAAAATCCAACTAGAGAAAAATGATCACAAAGGCTGGGGCTGGGTGCTAACWTACAAACACTGAGCAAGGAACTGAGGAACACACAGGGTTTAAATACTAACAAGGGAATGACTTACAGGTGCAAACAATAATTAGGGCAAGAAAAACAAAAGGTACAAAAAAGGTGCAAGGGGGACATCTAGTGAACAAAACCTGAACAGTCCTGGCCAAAACCTGACAGAAGAGGCCTTGCTGCCTAGGAAGAAGAAAAGGCCTCGCTGCCTAGTGAGAAGAAGAGGCCTCGCTGCCTAGTGAGAAGAAGAGGCCTCGCTGCCTAGTGAGAATAAGAGGCCTTGCTGCCTAGTGAGAAGAAGAGGCCTTGCTGCCTAGGGAGAAGAAGAGGCCTTGCTGCCTAGTGAGAAGCAGAGTTCTTGCTGCCTAGGGAGAAGAAGAGGCCTTGCTGCCTAGGGAGAAGAAGAGGCCTTGCTGCCTAGGGAGAAGAAGAGGCCTCGCTGCCTAGTGCGAAGAAGAGGCCTTGCTGCCTAGTGAGAAGAAGAGGCCTTGCTGCCTAGTGAGAAGAAGAGGCCTTGTGGTTTTCCCCTCATGACCTTGGTTTTCTTTTCATTGATTTTCCAACCAATTTGGAGGGATGTGTTCGTGAAGTTGTCAACCTTTTCTTGCATGTGTAGGCCGTCATTGTAAATAAGAATTTGTTCTTAACTGACTTGCCTAGTTAAATAAAGGTTCAATAAAAATAAAAAAATGTCAGATAGTCTGCTGGAGCACAGGGTGATGTCATCTTCATAAGCCAGGTCTCCAGAGTTGAGATGAGTGTCCATCTGATGCCCCTATTTCCATTTTTGTATCTTTTGAACATGTTTGAAAATTACAAAATGGTGTCTCCAGTAACCTACAGTAGGAGACTTTAGGACTTCATTTGGAAGCTCCTCTATTCCTGAAGATATTCTTGTTTTTGTTTTCAAACAGCCTTCCTAACTATTCAATAGTACAGTTTCATTCAGGAATGAGGTTGAGGTGTATCCAGACCTATACATCTCAATTTCAAATCCATTCCTTCAGTATCATTTAAGAAGCCATCATCAAACACAGAAGGGAAAATCATTCTTCCAGTTATTTAATACACAATTATTCTTACGTTCAAGTTCACCATTTTCCAGGATAATTTCCTTGGGACGTTTCATAACTCTTTTTGGACCCAGTTTATTGATTTAATTTCTGAATTTCTCAGGGTTGTTACTTGGCAGTTGTTGAAGATGCAGTGCTTGGCCCCTTCTGAATCCCCTCTTATAGCTTGTTGTCAAAGATACGTTGACACTGTTTTACATTGCCTCATGTAGTACATGACAGAACCAGCCATACCACTGATCAATATTAAATGGTGTTTTCAGACAAGCTTCCAGGTTATCAGTAAGGTCCATAAGAACAGTACAGCACATATCAGACAAAGGAAAATGGTCAGGTAGGTTTCTAGGCCTTTTTTTGGTCTGATTTGCATTGGACTTAGATGAGCCTACATCCCCTTCCTTCCCAGTATAGTTTCCCATGAATTTCAGAAACAACAATGAATGATCATAGTATGGTCTATGGTGTCCAATCAGGCCAATACACTCAGGACCTTAACTTTCCACAAGCTCCGTTGAGGTAGTCACACTCAACTCCACGTATGTATTCAGACAGTCATGGGATGTTACAATATAGTCAACGCTGCTTTTTTCTTTGTTGATATTGATGTGAAATGATCATTTTGTGGTGATAATCTACCATTCAGAAAGCAGCACTTGGTATCCTTTAAGAATTCAAACGAACGTTCCCTATGCCTATTTACACCTGTGTCTAAAGCAACTCCAGGTACCGTCAACGTTTCGGTTGAGTCCAAACCAAGAATAACCATCCAAGTCAACAGTGGAGTCGCCATACAAATGAGTTTAATTTAAATAAAGAAAGTCTGGGTTGAGGGAATGTAATCTTCACAACTCCAGGTCCAGGTCAATACCTTCAGGATTTATTTGGCTTTCTGCTCCAAATCGTTTTTTTATGAAATTTCGATTTTCTATGAGCAGCTGCTCCAGGTTGTCACGGAGACTGTCCACCTTGCTGTGTATTAGCTTTTTCAGAGTCACTTTCACATTGAGCAACTTCAATTCTTTCATTTTACCAGCGGCGGTATAATCTCCATCAGGTTATTTTCCGCCATACCTGCAGCAGACTTCTCACATATGATTATATATGATTAAGATAACCTACTGTTTTAAAAGTCATTCAAGTAACTTTAGGAAGTTTAAAACGTCTTGTTTTCAAAGCTTTGTCTCAAAGTTTGCTACACGCTGTTCAGCACACTGCTCACCAACCCATGAAGCTTACGTATGGTCTTATATAAGATTTAAACACTGGTTTTAAACACTGATAACCAGAGTACAGGCCTGATTGGCAACCTCATGTTGGGTGGTGGTGGCTATCATTTGTCCACTGTTGTCCAGACAGGGTGGACAACAAAAGTATTTTCTCTATGGCTTTGTCTGTTCTATTTTAGTCTACTGTTGTGTTCTGTTCTGACGTGATGCTCTTCTCTCTGCCAGGACTGGCATTAGCAGCTGGACTGGATTCACCACACAAAGAACCACTGCTGTTTGTAATTAGTTCCATATTACACAATTAGACTCAATTAATGCCACTCTGAATGTGCCGCTGATGAGTTGCTCCCGCAAATGAGGGAATATGATCACAATGGAGGACGATACGTGTGTGTGTGTGTGTCACGTTCTGACCTTAGTTCCTTTGTTATGTCTTTATTTTAGTTTGGTCAGGGCGTGAGTTGGGGTGGGCATTCTATTTTGTTTTTCTATGTTTTGTTCTGTTGGTAGATTTCTATGTGTTGGGCCTAGTATGGTTCTCAATCAGAGGCAGGTGTCAGTCGTTGTCTCTGATTGGGAGCCATATTTAGGTAGCCTGTTTTTCATTGTGTTTTGTGGGTGATTATTTTCTGTTCTGTGTTTTGCTTCACCGTACAGGACTGTTCGTTTGTAATTTTATTGTTTTTGTTCAGTTTTCTTATTTAAACAATATGGACACTTACCATGCTGCGCATTGGTCCTCCTCTTCTTCCACCCACGACGAGCGTTACAGTGTGTGTGTGTGTGTGTGTGTGTGTGGATGGGTGTGTGTGTGTGTATGTGTATGTAAAATGCAATGCCTCACTTTTTGTTTCAGAAAAAGGCACAATGCCACAGAATAAATTAATGGCCCAAAAAATACAACCCTATTATTATAAATAAAATGGTTACGCTCATAAAATAAATGAAATAATTGATGTTTATAGGACATAATAGTTACGTTTTGTCACTAACATCACAAAAAATGCAATTGGTATTACGTGTGGCTGTGAATTTTCAATTAGACACCGAACCAAAACTGTCTTTGTGTGCGTCTTCTTAGAATTTCATCGGATATCTGTGAGTCGAATTCAGAAAGAACATCCATCATATTGATCTCAACATGCCTCCACTGTAAGTATTTTATTTTTATTTTTTAGGATATAATACAATATTCTGTTTTCAGAGGCTTATAATAATGGTCTTCCTATAGAGCATCTGCACCAATTGTCTGCAAATTGAGAATTATTTTCTTTCCTACATATCTTCTCAACAGAACAGGGTGAATTATAAAATAGGGTTATTTTGTTGTCCGGACCAATTCGATTCAAACCTAATCGATCCACAGTGGTGATATAATAATTGCAATGTTCTCCCTCCAGTCTGACTGCGCTCAGAGAGATATCTTGTTAGGATGGTAGAAGGAGGAAGGGATGGAAGGAGAAGAGGAGAGGAGAGGTAGAAGGAGGTTGAGGAGGAGAGGGGTGTGTGTAAAGCCAGGCTGATAAAAGTGCTCTGTTCTGGGGCCTGGTGGTCAGGTTATCAGCTTGCTGGAGGATCAGATCACTACTGACTGAATGGGAATGAGGCTCTGGGCCCGGTTGCATAAAACATCTTAAGTGTTTCCTTAAGGAATAATTTCCCCTTACCCAAGGGAATTGTTTAAGGGCATTGCATAGAGGCCGTCGAATATTTCCTTAGGTAAGGGCATACTTAAGGGGTTTTAAGGTAGTTTGAAGGCATGTATGGCAGAAAGACTATCTGGTTACCATGGAGACGTCCTGCTTCACTGACTAAAGGTCTCGTCAAAGAGATCAAATTGCTTCAGAAGATAATAAACCACATTTCTTGTAGTTACTTTTTTCTTAATTTCTAGTACGTCAAGCTAGCTTACAGAGTCGCTATAACTAACTAGCCAGCTAGCTTTGTAGCCATGGATTGTGCAACTTCCAATGTTTAGCTAAGTAGCTAACTGGTTTTCCTTTTGTATCCAGAGCAGATGAAAGCAACAATCACCTCCACAAATGCTGTTTACGTTGATATCCATACTGAATTAAGCACTTAGGGAACCTCATGGGCACCCTTAACTTTTTCACGAAATTTAAGGGGAACATTTACCTTAAAATGTTTTGTGCAACTGACTTAAAGTTTAGGAAACTTTAAGGGAAAAGATAAGGGGGGAATTAACTTAAGGTATTTTATGCAACCAGGCCCTGTTCTGTCTTGGTGGTGGGACATTGGAAACGGAGCTCCTCAATGGAAACGGAGCATTTAGATCYAAGACTTATCAACTGGTGAAATACAATACAGTGCTATCACACACASCTAGTTAATATTGGATGTTTGCTGTGATGGATCAGAGATGTGSGCTGCCATTGGAYATCGCAGTGGGTTTAATAGAGAAGTGARGCCAATTTCACATCAATTGGTTATCTGCTTGTTCTCATTGATTTGAGCCATACTTTGTGATTTTCTTGGTTTACAATCTCAACATTCTACTGTACTGTCTGAAGTGYCATTTTCAATGAATATCTAKTATTATGAACTGCACAAACCAGCCAGCTAGACACAAAGTAAATCTCTGATCTTTAATGTCATACAAGCACATATGGATTATTTTGTTATGTATTKTGCCTATARTGTAATTGTACACACTATGATTACAATYCAATATAGTGAAGCTCCCTRGACCCATATAATCCATAGCTCATCACAATTCTAGAGTATATCTTATCAGCTGGTTGGCGCTCCTACACACCTGGTGTTACCAGCTCTGGTAATCATCTCCTTCTCAGCTCTGCTTCATTAACAGTCCAGCCTCACGCCAGCTAGATTCAATTGCAGGAGCATTGCAGGGTGTAATTACTCCAATCATCTCCATTAGGAGTCTGCCACACACACACACATATTCAAACGCGCGTACACAAACTAAGCATGCACACACACACACATTTGGCACGTGGACGCTTACACGTGGACACGCACACACGCCACTCTGAAGCMCGAAAAGTTACAGCTGTCGGAACATGTTTCCTGTATTAGCTCTTCGATTTTATGCGACTGGCATGACRGCGTCCATTAGGTGTCAAAACAACAATTATCAAGGGTCAAAGTGTTAAACAAAATGGCTTCTAACCGATTACTTCACTTGTATAGACACATAATGGCCTCTGTTTCACAGTGACCGTTTTAATGGAGGTTAATGCAGAGCAGGCAGTTTCTCATGATGTYCACATTACTTAAGGGGGATAAGGAAACTGTGTCACTGTCGGGTCRACAGATTGACTTTTAATCAGTGGAGAGTGTGCTTTTGGTGTGCCTTTTGAGTCGCAATGGAGGCCACACACACAGGTGAGGAGATGGGAGCAATCCCAATTCCCAATCTGTCTTCTTTGGTGTGTCCAGACGAAAGATCACTCACCCGGCTTCTGTGTGATCCATCAGTAGGACTTTTAGAAAGGGACGCGGCCACGCCAGATCAGTCACGATGTTGTGAGGGCGCATAGGGACATCTCATCAGGATGTCATTGGGATGTCATGGACGGGGAATGTATGGGGAAGAGGTGTACACATGCATACTCACTTCTTGCTTTGTGTGTATTCACACTGTAAAGAGATTTCAAATCACTACCTGCAGTATTGACCTTCAAGCGATGTCCATCCTTGATTTAGTATTGTTGCCGCACACACACAGACACAAACACACGCACACACTCCTTGCCAAACCTGGCGTTGATGAGCGGCTCTGAGGACCTACAGCACCACATCACTGAGCCATATGAAACGCCTCAGGGTACAGCCTCAGCCAGTCCCTCTAATCAGCTTCCACTGTCATTAAAAACTCACACAGAGAGAAGAGAGAGAGAGAGAGAGAGAGATGAGGTATCACTCTCCATTCAAGCAAATGGAGCTTGGGCAAATGAGCTGTTCAGTGGATGGAAAAAGAGTGTCATCTAGTAGTAGGTGAATTCMTCCACTGTCATTAAAAACTTGGAGAGAAAGACGGATACATCTTCGTTCCAGCAATGGCCTCGCAAGAGGTTGTCACTGGTTACCATAGCTACAAAGTCAAAACTGGCTAGAAACTAAAAAATTCATGACAACAACCATTTACTTTTTGGTCTTAATTGAAGGTTAGGCATAAGGTTAGCTGTGTGGTTAAGGTTAGGGTTGAAGTCAGATTCTAAGAATAGAAATTGTAGAAATGGGTGGGGTTTAGCCATACTTTGTGGCTGTGGTAACTAGTGAATACCCGCTCAAGTTCGTGTTGAAGCTTGGGTGAATGAGTACAGGCAATGCTACACATACATGGATATAAGATGATGTCATAGTTAGATATTTTCCTGATTGGGTCACATGGTCAGGAAATCGTCTGGTCCTACTCATATAGGTGATACAAGAGACCTTGGAAAGTGTATTTTACAAGGTTGTACAAGTTTCCTCTCCAATGTCTTTTACATGGCCTTTACAGTATAGCTTGGTTATACATGATTGTAATTTTCGAGCCAGTTGTTTCACAAGATAATGTATGCTACCCATACATATTGTGAAAATCAATTACTTTAACGACATATGAAGAAGCACAGGCACAAAGCTTTGGATTTGGATCCCAGTAATTGATTGTTAATATGCTTCACTAAAGTGGATCTTTAAGGGGATCAGCTTAGCTACAAATGAGATGCCTCCTACCAGGCGGTAAACTGTCAGATAATGAATTTATCATTCACCTTGATTATACTTCAGTTATTACTTCAACTATCTCATGGTCTTAAGAAAATCTAGCACTCCACATGCAAAATTCCACTGCCCTATCCCTTTAATTACACACACATACAATTAAACGAGCTTGCACAAGTGTGACTTGGTTACTTGTAAGTAATTGAGTTGAGGTAATTGCTGGTTCTTCAGGTGCTTTAAGCCAATTCAGGTACCTTGAGAGACTACAATTCAACCACTCCTTTTCCATCTGTTGATTGCAGTTTTACTTGTAGCACTCCACCGAGAGACTGAAAAGACTTAGAAATAGTTTTAAGAATAATTGCCTGAGAAATGAAATGTGTGTGTGTGTGTGTGTGTGCGTGCGTGCGTGCGCGTGTTCATGTTGGCTTGCAATTAGCAGTACGATGGTCCCGCACTTTCCCTTCCCTGAAGCCAAAGTGCAACAGCCAGGAACTAGGTAGGAACTAGGAACACAACATGACACAGCACTCACCCCATCACTCTGCATGCAGCAAGGTCATAGGAGAGGTCGCACCCCACTAACAGGGGTGACATTTCCTGTTTTCAACACAGTTGCCATGAAAAAGGTCAGGTCTCAGGAGAGGCCATCACAAGCGGTTTGAGGGGAAATGTCAAGAGAAACTCAAAGGTACCATTTTAACTTGAGCTCTCTGTCATAGAGTAGCCTGGGTCGTTAGTGAGGGATAACAACTGTCGTAAGCTGTTCACTGACGTTAGGTTACGGAAACTAACTTTATATGCTTCAATTTAGGCCAGCAATTTATCAGACCAGAGATCGACTGTACAGACATTGATATCTAGCATGAGACATGCTTTATCCAGCTKTATAACTCTAGGTTCATGTATAGCCTATTTACTGTAAGCCAGCGCTRCTCTTTTCATCCCCTGTGCAAGATTAGCATTAAAGGTTAGAAACTGCTGAGGTGAGGTGCGGCGGGCACTTAGTTCCCGTCAGTCCTCTAACTCCACTACAAAGTACATCTCCATAGAGAATTACTATACTGTGGTGTGATATGCTAAACTCCTGCTCTGAACCTTGCTACCTTACTAAAGGGGGAGGGGTTTCTCCCTCTAAGGAGATGTGCAGGCTTTGACTGATTTGAACACACACAAACCCGCGTGTGTGCGTGGGTGCACACACACACGCAACACACACACACACACACACAGATCCCTGATTGAGTGTAACTGTAATTAAGATAAATGGGTCTAGTCATCTGTTTAATAGAAGGCAGGTATGCTGAGTACCTCGGCCGGGCCAGCCACTTCACCAGGCTGAGAGAGGTAATGGATGAAAACTATTTTAGGACTGAGAGAACAAAGTTCCCCCCAAAATTGCCCCCTATTCCCCATGTAGTGCACTACTTTTGACCAGGTCCCATAGGGCTCCGGTCATAAGTGGTGCACTATATAGGAAATACAGCAGGGTGCCGTTTGGGACGCAACCCAAATGTCACACATGGTGTGGTGCAGTCAGAGTCCTCCATCCCTCAGACCTCGGAGCATTAACCTGTGTGTTAGGAGTCAGAGTGCTCTATTCAGGGAATGGCATTTTGCCGACATTTAAATGAATTGTAACGATTATCCTATGATTGGTTAGTGGTGCAGTGGGTAGAATGAGTTAGAATCTGATTCAGTTCAAATGTTCATTCAGGTATTCTCTACCACTCAGATCTCATTGTCCCCCTGACAATTTGAATGAATGAAATGTGTCATGCAGCTGTTTCTTACGTCCCCTGTTACAGAGTGTGTGTGTGTGTGTGTTACAGGTGCATTGTGCAGAATGTCAAGTCGTTCTTTCCCCTCACTGTATGGATTAACAGGTTCACTTCCCCGGGGAGAAAGAGAGAAACTAAAAAATCTGTCTTTCTTTTCTTTTCCCTAGCTTGACTGAACATCGGGGCCTTGTTAACCAGCACAGCACAGGAGGGAAGTTACGTCTCTTCTTACCCACGATGGCTCACTTTATCCTGGATGAAGCGAGAGAGATGAAGGTGTCTTGGTGGAGGTGGAGAAGGTTATAGAGGGCTGTCTCTCTCCACCTCCCCTCTCTCCCCTCTTTCTCGCTCTTCCCCCCCACTGGCTGTCTGCAAGTCACAATCGATGCTGAGTGGAGCGTCTCACCTTGCTGGAGGCAGTGTCACTAGCCTTTTTACCCAGGCTCCCCCATGAGGCTGTGGTGGCATGCCATGCAGAGAGCTGTTATATAAAAGGAAGGTACCACCTCCCTAGACGCTGCTCTTCCATCCCATTATCACTGTTTTCCCTCCCTGCACCAACCTGCCTTCTGCCCTGCTTTAGTGACAAGAATCTGTTAACCTTAGACTCTACCTGTCTGATCATCTCAATGTGCCGCTACGTTTTTGTTGTTTTTCCCTTCTAATGGCATTGACTTTGCTGAACTACTTTACTGAGGTAAAATGTACTTACTATGACTAGATATGAGGTTGTCCCATAGGTATCGAAGTCGCCTCTGGTAGAGCGTCTGCTAAGTAACTAAAATGTAAATATAAATGAGTGTCTTTTTAACCGGTGTGAACTGGCTAGGCGGTGCTGTGCTAGCGCTTTCAATCGCGTGTACCACCTACCGGTCTGAGATACGACCGTACAAGTAGTTGTTTTCCCTTGCTCTGCTTGTTGGTGGATGATACGTTAACGATTGCTTCGAAGGTGACTGTCGATGCGTGCAAAGGCGTCCCTGTTCAAACCCAGGTTGGGCGAAAGAGAGGCACGGAAGAATTCTGTTACATTGTCGTGGTGACTCTGGATCACTCTAATGGGCTCTGCCCAGCTTGTTGGGGTTACTGCGGGAAGTATGAGAATCAAAGGGGTGTGCGTGACATGGACAGCTAGTTAGCGGTGCGCGCTAGTAGCATTTCAATCGGTGACATCACTCGCTCTGAGACCTTGAAGTAGTTGTTTCCCTTTTTCCCGCGGCTTTTGTGAAGAGATAGGTAACAATGCTTCGAAGGTGACTGTTGGGGCGAGGAGAGGGACAGAAGCAATACTGTTACACCTAATCAAGTACAACACCGGTCACGTTAACAAGTCCTAAAGTATTTAGCAGACTGTCATGACGTTGGCAGTGGGGGTAGGTTTATGACAGTCATAAATACCTCTTTCCCCCCTCCCCCGTTCCTCTTCCCTACTGATGTGACATAAGAAAACCCCTTGGTTAACATAGAGATTCTGGGGACATCAGAAGGTGGGGGGGAACTATATTCTGGTAATCCGACCAACTGAACATATGCGGTGGTACTTAAGGTATATCATGTCAGTTCGGTTGCCCTCTGACACATTCTCATCAATGGTAGAATGACATAAACTCTACTGTGGAAAGTCTAAACGTCAGAGGTATCGGATTCACATGGAATTGTTGTTTAATTCAAATGTTTGAATATGAGATTATTTGTGAAGAGATTAAATGTAATTGTAGCTTCCAAATGAGAGATCTGGGCTTTCATAAGCTTTCCTCTGCTCACAGTGGCCCGCCCCTGCGAAGAGGCATGGGTTGTAAACTTTTCAGACACACCCCTCTCCCTCCACTATAAAAGCCATTGACAAGAATATAACTTTCTGTTCCGTGTACGCTAGGATGACGATCCGGTGTCAGAATGGTTCAGATAATAACTACAGAACCAAGCCAACAGCAGCATGGACTTTGATTGCAAATGGTATGAACTTTGAACTCGTATTCACTACAGAAGTGATATCTCCTAGCCGTTGAGTTAGCAACAGCTGCTACAAACGCAGGTTAGGAAGGACAGTCCGAGTACCCCGTCTACTACACACAACGTTACTCCAACGTATCCAGTAAGGCACCAGAGACATTCTTCAAAGGACAGAGGACTCGGGTTGGCGACACGGTCCATCTACCACCAACCCACTGAAGCGCAGCTCAGAGTAAATATTTATTGCATTTTCCTTCTTCAAATGGGCGGTAATTTAGAATGCATAAGATACTGTATTTACGATAGCACAGCTCGCCTATGTTCCAGTCTCCCGCTCTTTCACTAAGACTCAACCCCTTCCCTTTGTGTAACAAGCTGTCATATCTATTCCACCCGCTAGGGACGTTTTTCCTGTATGACGTAATTTGTGATCAAGTTATGATTTAATTGTATATGTGTGATTCTGTGTGATTAGTTAGGTATTTAGTAAATAAATAATTAAACCCAATTTTGTATTGCTGATTCAACTTGTTAGCCAGGATTCTTGCAGATAACAAGGATTTACCACTTTCAGATGAGACTGAATAAAATGACGATTAATGTGACTGCTATTTAGTAAAATATTACTAAATCTTTAAGAGTTTATTCGGAAGATAACAGCTCTATAAATATTCTTTCGTGGTGTCCCTCTCTAGTTAATTAATATTTACATGATTAGTCAGGTAATATTAATTACGGATAAATTATTTTATAGAATAGCATGTCATAGCAATTCATCTGGCATAGTCAAAGACACGACACAGCATTGTATCATCCAGACACAGGCACTGTATTGGTAGATATTTCATGAGGCTTTTTGATGAACAGCTATAATTCACAGATTTTAGCTCTGACTGTCCTGTAATATTACTCAACTAAATCATTCACTTTACAGAATCAGAGCACCAGCCAGTCTTCTGATGTGTGTCAGTGGTCACTGTTCAGAGTGCTGACAGAGAGGAAGAGGATGCTGGGAGAGTTTCTGCACCACAGCAGGTTTTTGCACAGGTCCAGATGGCTCATCATCAGTGTTCTCTCTCTCTCTCTCTCTCACACACACACACACACGCACACGCACACGCACACGTGCACACACACACACACACACACACACACACACACACACACACACTGTGCGCAGTCCGGCACACACAACCTGACAGTGGCCTTCAAATACTCTGTGTGTTTGTGTGTGTGTGTTTGTGTGTGTGTGTTTGTGTGTGTGTGTTTGTGCGCGCAATGGGGAGAGATTCCTCTTAAAGGCAGCCAGTCCAGCCGTTACACCTCAGGCCACAGAGTCCTACAGTGGAAATAAGAGCAGCCAAGAGCAGAGCAGCCTGAATGCTGCAGTACATCTGGTGGGACATCACGCAACCACAATAGAGGAGGAGAGGAGAGAAAAAGAGGGGAAAAGAGGAAAAAGATGAGGGAAAAGGATAAGATAAGGTTGAGGAGAGGAGAGAAAAGAGAAGAGGGTAAAGGCGAGAGAATGAGAGAGAGAGCGAGAGAGAGAGAGAGGGGAAAGGAGTGTAGGTCAGAGTATGGAGTATGGAAAGGGAGAGGAGAGAAAGGAAAGGAAAGGAAAGGGATTGGAGAGAAGAGAAAGGGAGAGGAGAGAAGAGAAAGGGTGAGGAGAGAAGGGAAAAGGAGAGAGAGTGAAGCTGAGAGGATAGATAGGGGAGAGGACAGGACCTCCCTAGACGGTTCACTAAGCACTAGATCTGGAGCACCTGCAACGTACACGCACACGCACACGCACACGCACACACACAGAGAGAGAGAGACGCATATACACACAGAGACACACACACAAACACACACACAGAGAAACACACACGGAGACACACACACAGAGACATACACACACACACAGAGACACACACACACACACACTACGGCTCCTCCACCTGCAAATGCTTGGCCAACAACAAGTACTCCACCTGTGTTAAAATGCCCCAGGGACCATTATAACAAAGACAGTGTCTGCTGAAGATGCACTGTTAATGATCCACTCAAGTTCACAGCGAGTTCAGTAAAACCTTGATGTAACTCCTCTGTTAGATGCAGCAGGCTACAACGTCCAATATGAAATTGCATTGTAAGTAAAAACCACGTACCTATGTGAGAGTGGATTCTCAGCCTTCACAAGCATGAAAAGTAAATACAGGCACAGACTGTGTGTGAAAAATGATTTAAGACAGACTCTCTCAAATACAACCCAACATTGCAGAGTTATGTGCATCCTTTCAAGCACACCCTTCTCATTAACCTGTGGTGAGTTATTCACAATTTTTGATGAACAAATAACGTTTTATATGTAAGATGGCTAAATAAAGAGCAAAATTATTGATTATTATTATATTATTATTTGTGCCCTGGTCCTATAAGAGCTCTTTGTCACTTCCCACGAGCCGGGTTGTGACAAAAACTCACACTCATTCTTATGTTTAATAAATGTATCATATAGTGTGTGTGTGGCAGGCTTACAATGATGGCAAAAAGCAACATTTGAGAGTGCGCTGACCCTGGTGCTAGAGGGGGTACGCAGCTGGAGGTTGAATGTTTGAAGGGGTACGGGACCATAAAAAGTTTGGGAACCACCGATTTAGATGATACAAAAAAATTATGTATTTGGACTCAGATTATTCAGTGTGGTTGGCAACCGAGGCTGGATTCTAATTGTGAGCCATTGATTTTGGTTCGATCTCTCCATCGACTCTCCACATGCTCAGACATGCACACACACCTCCAACACCTGCATCCTAATGGCGTGTGGTGATTAAGTTGCAAYGTGACCAACAGTGGAGGGAGAACATTGACCTCTAAACACGCAGGTAATGTTAGGCCCCTCACCTGCAGCATGTTTTTACTCTCCATGCATATGGTGAGGAGATTATAGACACAGTACTGTACGATCAATGTTACAAACTCCTAGCCTACTTACTTACTCCTCTTCGTTCCCTGTGGCGCATAAGGCCGATGTGTGAGTTGTTGTATTGACAGTATATTTACACGTAAGGAAAGGTTGACTATGTTTTTTTGTTGTGGCATTGTTGTTCTACAGCACAGCAAGATTGTGTATTATAATTTAATTGAGACCGAATTTGAAAAGTTGGAAGTTGGAATGGTAATGAATTCATTACACAATTATCAGTGTTTGTACAGATGTAGGATGTGAATTTGAGCCAGTTTGCTACAGCAGGAAAATAATCCTGAACCAACAGGAAATGTGAATTATTAGGATCATAATTCAGGACATTTTCGCAGTGGTTGATATATTTCTCATACGGGAAAACCAAGTCTGAAATTTCAAAGTGGAGATCACAAACTTCAGAAGCCTTTTTAACCTGTCTGGCTCCGGGGTTCCGCTAGCGGAAC
>NW_019942703.1:163330-166865 GCF_002910315.2 Salvelinus sp. IW2-2015 | reverse complement strand
ATGGACCTAATGCTCTCTGTCTCTGTAACTAGTATGGACCCTAATGCTCTCTGTCTCTGTACCTAGTATGGACCCTAATGCTCTGTCTCGTACCTAGTATGGACCCTAATGCTCTGTCTCTGTACCTAGTATGGACCCTAATGCTCTGTCTCTGTACCTAGTATGGACCCTAATGCTCTCTGTCTCTGTACCTAGTATGGACCCTAATGCTCTCTGTCTCTGTACCTAGTATGGACCCTAATGCTCTGTCTGTGACCTAGTATGGACCCTAATGCTCTGTCTCTGTACCTAGTATGGACCCTAATGCTCTCTGTCTCTGTACCTAGTATGGACCCTAATGCTCTCTGTCTCTGTACCTAGTATGGACCCTAATGCTCTCTGTACCTAGTATGGACCCTAATGCTCTCTGTCTCTGTACCTAGTATGGACCCTAATGCTCTCTCTGTACCTAGTATGGACCCTAATGCTCTCTGTCTCTGTTACCTAGTATGGACCCTAATGCTCTCTGTCTCTGTACCTAGTATGGACCCTAATGCTCGTCTCTGTACCTAGTATGGACCCTAATGCTCCTGTCTCTGTACCTAGTATGGACCCTAATGCTCTCTGCTCTTCGTACCTAGTATGGACCCTAATGCTCTGTCTCTGTACCTAGTATGGACCCTAATGCTCTCTGTCTCTGTACCTAGTATGGACCCTAATGCTCTTGTCTCTGTACCTAGTATGGACCCTAATGCTCTCTGTCTCTGTACCTAGTATGGACCCTAATGCTCTCTGTCTCTGTACCTAGTATGGACCCTAATGCTCTGTCTCTGGACCTAGTATGGACCCTAATGCTCTGTGCTCTGTACCTAGTATGGACCCTAATGCTCTCTGTCTCTGTACCTAGTATGACCCTAATGCTCTCTGTCTCTGTACCTAGTATGGACCCTAATGCCTCTGTCTCTGTACCTAGTATGGACCCAATGCTCTGTCTCTGTACCTAGTATGGACGCCTAATGCTCTGTCTCTGTACCTAGTATGGACCCTAATGCTCTCTGTCTCTGTACCTAGTATGGACCCTAATGCTCTGTCTCTGGACCTAGTATGGACCCTAATGCTCTCTGTCTCTGGACCTAGTATGGACCCTAATTCGCTGTCTCTGGACCTAGTATGGACCCTAATGCTCTCTCTCTCTGTCTCTGTACCCTCTCTCCTATAGGCTTATGATGTGGAGGACCTGACTGCAACAGATATCCCCTGACTGCTCTGTGTGTCCAGATCAAAGATGTATGGCAAGCTCATCAGCAAAAAATCCCATATTGGAGCATCAATGTAGGGTGACTAAGCTTGTCCCACTGAGGACAGGGTTATATCTCTCCAGTCCAGACCCATTCCAGCCTGGACTGGTTATAGCTCAGAGAGTGGCCAAGGTACAACCCTGTGTCTGTTTACCATTAGGACTGTTTTGAGTCTCTGTGGTTATATAGCATGTGTATATCAGGGCTCTTCAACCTAGTTTCTGGAGAGCTACTCTACCTTCCTGTAGGTTTTCTTTCCAACCCCAGCAGTCTCTCCTCTTAGGTCTGAGGAGCACACAAGAGACTGGTCTGTCTTGCGGCAGAGAGACATGGAGCAGACAAGGCTGCCCTGTGGACAGTATGACTATGACCTGCTGGTCATTGGAGGGGGGTCTGGAGGCCTGGCTGTGGCCAAGGTGGGTCACTACTACTACATAACACCTACAGTACTGTCTGTCTGTGTCTCTTCCTGTCTGTCACTGATCTACCACCCTTTATGGATCTGTCTCACCTTCTCTTCGAGTCTTGCTCTTTTTTTTGTGAGGAATTGTTCTTTTAATTAAGTTTCAAATTCAGAGAAACTCATTAATAACAATTATTTGAGTTTATTCCATTCTCCCCTGCAGTTTTTCTTAATGATCTTTCTATCTCGATCCCTATATGTCCGTTTGAATCTCTTTTTCTCCTTTCTGGGATTTGCACCCTCTTTAAAGGTCAGATATTCCCTCTCTCTACCTGTAGTCAACCTGCATAAAGCTGTGTTAACCCCAATTGGCTGTGAGCCAGCCTACACACAYTAACATGTTTAATCAGCATTCATCTGATCTGGCCAATGCTCACAGTGTGCCCAAGCATACTGTGATAATTATCATATAAATTGATTTTATGCTMATGGAATGAGGTGTTATATTCTGAAATCCAGAGGTAACTGAAAATGAGAGGAAGGAACTTGACAKTGGGAGGATTTGGGATTTTACTTCATCCGACTGACACCTCTTTTTACCCTCACAAACTTCTCTGTATTCCCCCTTTCTTTTCCCCCTTTTCTCTTTCAGGAAGCTGCTGGCTTTGGGAGGAGGGTGCTGGTCCTTGACTTGGTGGCTCCCACCCCTAAAGKCACTAAATGGGGTGTGTGATGCAGACAGTGTTTTCACCATATTGCCTATTCCTTTATTACATCATGTCATTTTGTGCTCAATCATTTTCTGAGTGGTTATTGACTTTCGCTGTCCGCCAGGTCTAGGTGGTTCCAGTGTGAACGTGGACAGTATTCCCAGGAAATATCATGCACTGTAACTGATGTCCCAAATACAATATAGCACTGTAACTGATGTCCCAAATACATATGCACTGTACTGATGTCCCAAATACATATCATGCACTGTACCTGATGTCCCAAATACATATCATGCACTGTACCTGATGTCCCAAATACATATCATGCACTGTACCTGATGTCCCAAATACATATGCACTGTAACTGATGTCCCAAATACATATGCACTGTAACTGATGTCCACAAATACATATGCACTGTAACTGATGTCCCAAATACATATGCACTGTAACTGATGTCCCAAATACATATGCACTGTATCTGATGTCCCAAATACATATGCACTGTAACCTGATGTCCCAAAATACATATGCACTGTAACTGATGTCCCAAATACATATCATGCACTGTAACTGATGTCCCAAATACATATCATGCACTGTAACTGATGTCCCAAATACATATCATGCACTGTAACTGATGTCCCAAATACATATCATGCACTGTAACTGATGTCCCAAATACATATCATGCACTGTAACTGATGTCCCAAATACATATCATGCACTGTAACTGATGTCCCAAATACATATCACATGTACTGTGTCCAAATACATATCATACACTGTAACTGATGTCCCAAATACATATCATACACTGTAAACTGATGTCCCAAATACATATCATACACTGTAACTGATGTCCCAAATACATATCATGCACTGTAACTGATGTCCCAAATACATATCATGCACTGTAACTGATGTCCCAAAATACATATCATGCACTGTAACTGATGTCCCAAATACATATCATGCACTGTAACTGATGTCCCAAATACATATCATGCACTGTAACTGATGTCCCAAATACATATCATGCACTGTAACTGATGTCCCAAATACATATCATGCACTGTAACTGATGTCCCAAATACATATCATGCACTGTAACTGATGTCCCAAATACATATCATGCACTG
>NW_019942703.1:128038-159824 GCF_002910315.2 Salvelinus sp. IW2-2015 | reverse complement strand
ACTGCTGTACAGGCTGTATCTCTGTCTGTCAGTGCAGTTAGACTGTCGTTCCAGGCCATACCTCTGTCTGTCAGGAGGTAGAACTGTTCTGTTCCAGTCTTTTATCTTGTCAGTGAGTTAAGACTGTCTGTCTCCAGCTGTATCTCTGGTTGTCAGTGAGTTAGACTTTCTGTTCCAGGCTGTATCTTCTGTCCGCTCAGTGAGTTAGACTTCTTGTTCCAGCTGTTATCACTTGCGAGTATGCCTGAGTCATATGTTGTGTACGCCTACACCATCTCACCCCAGCCATGGGACACTACAGACCATAATAGCACTAGCAACAGACCATATGAACACGTAGCAACACAAACATCTAATCAACGACTAACATTTAAACTCTGGGTAGGACGCAATAACCAAAGATAACATTTGACGGAATGATAACTAACACACACATTCAATATTGATTCAATGGAACAAAATACATATCTAGACTATAATAAAACTGATGTCCCAAATACATATCATGCACTGTAACTGATGTCCCAAATACAATTCATGCACTGTAACTGATGTCCCAAATACATATCATGCACTGTAACTGATGTCCCAATACATATGCACTGTAACTGATGTCCCAAATACATATGCACTGTACCTGATGTCCCAAATACATATCATGCACTGTACCTGATGTCCCAAATACATATCATGCACTGTACCTGATGTCCCAAATACATATCATGCACTGTAACCTGATGTCCCAAATACATATGCACTGTAACTGATGTCCCAAATACATATGCACTGTAACTGATGTCCAAATACATATGCACGTAACTGATGTCCCAAATACATATGCACTGTAACTGATGTCCAAATACATATGCACTGTATCTGATGTCCCAAATACATATGCACTGTACCTGATGTCCCAAATAACATATGCACTGTAACTGATGTCCCAAATACATATCATGCACTGTAACTGAGTTCCCAAATACATATCATGCACTGTAACTGATGTTCCAAATACATATCATGCACTGTAACTGATGTCCCAAATACATATCATGCACTGTAACTGATGTCCCAAATACATATCATGCACTGTAACTGATGTCCCAAATACATATCATGCACTGTAACTGATGTCCCAAATACATATCATGCACTGTAACTGATGTCCCAAATACATATCATACACTGTAACTGATGTCCCAAATACATATCATACACTGTAACTGATGTCCCAAATACATATCATACACTGTAACTGATGTCCCAAATACATATCATGCACTGTAACTGATGTCCCAAATACATATCATGCACTGTAACTGATGTCCCAAATACATATATCATGCACTGTAACTGATGTCCCAAATACATATCATGCACTGTAACTGATGTCCCAAATACATATCATGCACTGTAACTGATGTCCCAAATACATATCATGCACTGTAACTGATGTCCCAAATACATATCATGCACTGTAACTGATGTCCCAAATACATATCATGCACTGTAACTGATGTCCCAAATACATATCATGCACTGTAACTGATGTCCCAAATACATATCATGCACTGTAACTGATGTCCCAAATACATATCATGCACTGTAACTGATGTCCCAAATACATATCATGCACTGTAACTGCAGCCCCAGACCCTCTCCAACTCTCACCCTGTTCCTCAAACTTCCAGCCGTACTTCCGGGCATCCTGGATGGCTTTTCCCAGCAGGGAGGCTTGGTGCAGGAGCTGATATGTATTTGGGACATCAGTTACAGTGCATGATATGTATTTGGGACATCAGTTACAGTGCATGATATGTATTTGGGACATCAGTTCTATTATAGTCTAGATATGTATTTTGTTCCATTGAATCAATATTGAATGTGTGTGTTAGTTATCATTCCGTCAAATGTTATCTTTGGTTATTTGCGTCCTACCCAGAGTTTAAATGTTAGTCGTTGATTAGATGTTTGTGTTGCTACGTGTTCATATGGTCTGTTGCTATGTGCTATTATGGTCTGTAGTGTCCCATGGCTGGGGTGAGATGGTGTAGGCGGTACAACAACATGTGAAGTCTGTGAGCTTTGAGCTGAGGAGGGAGCTGAGGGACAGTGACGTCACCAACCTGAACGCCCATGGAGAGATACTGGTGCCACACACTGTACAGGTCAGCATGGGGGAGGGGCTTCTGGGCAGGTGAGAATAATGGGAGTAGAGGGAGGTCTGGACAGTTGAACAGGGTGGTGGTGGGTGTTGTGTACAGCTAAGCATGAGGAAGCAGTTTGGATAGGGGACTTCAAGCAAGGATTCTCTGTGTTTCCTCATGTGATTTCGATAGTAACGGCTCTGGTCAGTGATGTCATGTCACTCTGTGGCTGTTATCCAATCAGGCGACAGATGTCAACGGGAGGAGGACCTATCACACAGCAGAGACACTCGTCATTGCCGTGTGGGACGGGGAACAATACTTGATCATACCTGGAGACAGAGAGCACTGCATCACCAGGTTAGCATGCGCGCACGCGCACACACACACACACACACACACCACAAACATAGAAGGAACATCTCTACCAACAGTCCTCTCACTCTCATTTCTCTCCCACTCTCCCACTCTCTTCCCCAGTGATAACTTATTCTCTCTGGCCCACACTCCTGGATGGACCCTGGTTGTGCGGGGATCCAGTGAGGGACTGGAGTGTGCTGGCTTCCTGTCTGATCTGGGGTTAGAGGTCACCGTCCTGGTGCGGTCACACCTGGTACCTGGGTTCGACCACAAAAGGGCGCAGAAGATTGAGAACCACATGCTCAAGTTCCTCCATCACTACACACGTACTGGAGTTGAAGTGTTATGGTGTCAAATATTGAGGAATTGCAAATAATGTAGCGTTTGTATATATATATATATATATATATCTGTTAGGTTGAGCAGATTGAAGCAGGCAGTCTTCAATCTGTCTCCACAGATGGGAGGGAGACCTTTCAGGAAGAGTTTAATATGCTGGGGTTTTACATCTACATTTTAAACATTTGAGTCATTTAGCAGACACTCTCATCCAGAGCGACTTACAGTAGTGAGTGCATATAGTTTTCGCACTGAGCACCCGTGGGAATCGAACCCACAACCCTGGCGTTGCAAGCGCCATGCTCTAATAACTGAGCCACACCGTCTCTAACTTAACACACTATTAGTTGTTCCCTCCCATGGAGTATTCTACCTGTGGGCTGTCAGAGGAGAACGCCATTCTCAAGTTTGGAGAGGACAATGTGGAGGTACACACACACAACATACAACACACACACAGTAGTTATGTATTCTATGTCCTTTATTATTTATTATTGTTGTTTGCATTGTCGAGAAAGAACCTGCAAGAAAGCATTTCATTGGACGATGTATAGCATGCGTAACCAACCCGTACATACGACTAATAAAACTTGAAACTTGATCTCCTCTCTGTAGGTGTACCATAGCTACTACTGGCCATTGGAGTGGACGGTACATAGAAGGGACAAGATGCTATGCTAAAGTCATCTGCCACATACCTGACCAGGTCAGCACTCACTTCATGACATGTGTTTGGGATTTTACGGCTTTACTTTAAATGTCTTTACTCTTTAAAGGGCATTCTCTTTCCTCTAAAGCAGGGATGGGCCACTCCAGTCCTCTGGGGACATTCCTAGAAAACACAGCTGATTAAACCAATTATTGGAGTCAGGTGTGTTAGCAGAGGCAAAAGTGTGACACCAGTCAGGCCCTGGAGGACTGGAGTTACCCATCCCTGCTCTAGAGCAACACTTCTCCATGTTCATTCAGCTTTTGCCACCGTGTATAGGTGTATGTGTGTGTGTGTTTTCTGTATATTATAGTGTGTGTGTATGTGTATGTGTGTGTTCTGTCACCTCCACAGGAGCGTGTGGTAGGTCTCCATTTGATGGGGCCCAGTGCAGGGGAGGTGTTCCAGGGCTTTGCTGTGGCTCTGAGGTGTGGTCTGATCAAACAGCAGCTGGAAACCACCGTGGGATTCCACCCTGTTTGTGCCCAGGTCAGTACGCCAGTTTCTTTACCTCTCCATTGCAATAACTAATGTAAGGTGAACAATCTGGCACAAAATGGCAGCGTTGCGCTGTGATTGGCTCAGTGTTCTGTCACTCATGGTGACACTACTTCACTGTGAAGTCTAAGGGTAGACTTTGAAAATTCTAGCCATTTGGGTGCTGCCACAGAGTTACATTAGAAGTGCCCATCCAAGAAGGCGCAAGGTCATTGGCCACAGATAAAATATGGCCACATCATACTTTCAAAATCTTAGCTAGCAGTCATCATCATGAATCAAGTCGACAGTCTACTGGCAAATCCTTTTCAATCCTTGTCATATGAGGAGAAATAATGAAGAGAAATGATAGATAAAACAGATCGTGGTCATCGGGCTTTGGACATGAACATTACACAACAAGTTGGAAATCTCAAATTCGACAATGAGTGGTTTGGAAGGAAGTGAACACAGCACAACAAGGTGAGTCCAAAAATGTATTATATGCTGCTGCATAAATGATGTAATATGCCAGGGAGACATGTATACCGTAGCTAAGAAGGTAATACTAAGTGTATGTTGTATAGTAAGGTGTTAGTAGCACATGTGCTTCACCATAATAATTTGGTCCGTTTTCCCCTCTTAATTTCGCCTACTGTTCTGACTTGGTGGTGCACATGTAGCCTATAGCCTGTTTTAGAGAAATGTAATCACTGAATATTGTAAGGGCTTTCATTGTCTGCTTATATGCCCCCGTTATTTATCCACGGTTCTGACTTGGTGTACAGGGAGAATACTGTAAGAATGGCCCATGTTCTGAATTCTGTCGCTGTACATTTAAAAAGTGCTGAACAAATAGTTATATTGACAATGTCCGTCCTAGCTCGCTCATGAATGTCTTAATCTAAATTACGGATTGCCTCTTATCCGCTCGTCGTTACCTTATGCCATAGTGTGTACATCTCAATTGTCAGTAGAAACCACWTTTTTTTTTAAACAAGTCAGCCATATCAGCTATGTTTTTAAAAAGGCAGTAAATAAGGCTGAATTAACTGTTTCGCTGCCAGACAAGGCTGCCAGATAGCCAGGTGTAGCAGTTGTAAGGTGTTGGGACTGCTGTTGGGACTCTGCAGTTGGGACAGCTTTATGTAGACTCTAACAGTTTGTGGGCACTGTTAGTCACCATTTTAGTGCAATTAATGTATTGTTTAGTGTTGTGTTGTGGCTTTGCTGGCATGCATAATTAGTTTACTTTTTTATTAGTTTTCCCCACCAATTACATCGCTAAATCGGCACTTGATGAGACTCACACCTGTGATACTCTATGGCAGGGTTTCCCAAACTCCCCCCCCCCCCCGGTGCACGTCTTGGTTTTTGCCCTAGCAATACACAGCTTATTCAAATAATCAAAGCTTGATGATGAGTTGATTATTTGAATCAGCTGTGCAGTGCTAGGGCAAAAACCCAAACTCTTTTCTATGACCACTTTGAGAAATATATCTGTCAACCATTGACACTAGGTGGTGCTATAATACCCATACCCATAGTATTGAGGAATTGCCACATTGGCATAACGAATCCTTCTATGGCCTCTGCAAGACTGGCAAGGCACGTCCAACAGGTAAAATGTGTCAATTTTAGCCATGTCATATTCAGGTAATACAAATATATTAAATTCATAACTCTCACTATCCTGATTTGACAACATTATTTGATTGAAATTCAATTAACTCAATTGATTGGAGTGGATTTAAAATATCTAAATATGGTATTCCCATCACTGGACTTGAACAAGAACCATATATCTAATCTATATATGCGCGCAATTCAATTAGCTACGCACATTTACTCACAAAACTGCCACAAACCATTTTCATACAAGAACGCCGGTTTGTACAGTAAGCCTACGTTATGTAATCTCTGTTATAATGAACAGTTTCCCATGTCTGTGTTATGTCAAACTGAATCCAAGTGGCGTAGCAGTCGGACGTGTTTTGTATTGTCCTGTCGCGTGTAAATGTAAATAGTAAATAGTCTTCGTATTTTCGTATACATTTCGTATATATTTTTAAATTTCACTTTCCATCTAGGAACTGAATATACATTCCTACATTCCGCCTCACCCAATGTGGTACGGACCCTGCTATTTTTTTTATACTTTAGAACCGTAACCCCAATCAGAGCTAGCCAGATAACTAGGCTAGTAGTCAGTTAGCCACTGCTGCGGTCTTCACCCTCAACTCGGACACAGCCAGCTTCAATACCGGGCCAATACCTGCCAGTCTGCAAGCGCGATAATCAACCCAGAGCATATAGGACTGCTTTTTTCTCTACCACGCACCGGATTCCTGACGCAAGCTCTGACAATTACACCGTATCATCACAGCTAGCTAGCTGCAACCGAGTGGCTATTCCTACTGGCTAACACCTCTGTCCCGAAGCAAGACCAGTTAGCCTTTGAGCTAGCCTCGAGCTAGGCCCATCTGCCGGCTAGCTGAAGAGGTCTACCAGCGAATTCTTGGGCTACAATACCAGCTACAAGCTAATTTAGCCATTTTTTTTGCCGCTGCTAGTAGCTTTTACCTTCTGCACAGACACCAGCCCTGTTATTAAGCCTGGATATTACTCACCAATTTACCACATCGGACTGTCTCGACAACAACGCCGGATTCCTGCCGTTAGATCCCTGAGCCACGTGCTTCTGATTCCTCACAGTTAGCTTGCGGCTAGCGCAGCTAGCGCCACTGCCACGAAGCTAGCACCAGTTAGCAAACACAATTCTACAATTCACAACCTCCTCTTTCGCATCGCCATCTGGCTTGGATTCTCTGTCGACCACGACCACGTCTGAGCAGACCCCCTCCGTCTGAGCGAGACCACCCCCGGGCTACTAACTTTAAACCGCGCGTGCTAGCTTAGTGGAGCCTCCCTGCCCATCTACGGGCTGCCCCTGGACACTATGATCACTTGGCTACATAGCTGATGCATGCTTGACTGTCCATTAATTCACAGGTACTCCATTCTGTTTATTTTGTGTTTTATCTGTCGGCTCTGTGCTTTAACTCAGGATCTGTGTGTAGTTAATCCGACCCTCTCTGCTAGTCGTCGCCATTTTTACACTGTTGTTGCTGTGTTAGACTAGCACCCTGTTTTGCTGCTGTTATCTTACCTGTTGTTTTAGCTAGCTCTCCCAATCAAGACCTGCAATCACTTTATGCCTTATGTATGTCTCTCTCAAATATCAATATGCCTTGCATACTGTTGTTCAGGCTAGTTTTCATTATCATTGTCTTTGGTTTGCAATGGACCCTTGTAGTTCCACTCTTCCGTACCTCTGATACCCCTTTGTCCACCCCGCACATGCGGTGACATCACCCATTGAGACCAGCATGTCCAGAGATTACAACCATCTCTTATCATCACCCAGTGCCTGGGCTTGCCTCCGCTGTACCGCGCGCCCCTCCATACCCCTGTCTGCAACATTATGCCCAGAATCTATTCTACCACGCCCATAAATCTGCTCCTTTTATTCTTTGTCCCAACGCTCTAGGCGACCAGTTTGATAAGCCTTAGCCGCACCCTCCCTACTACTCCTCGTTCTCGGGTGATGGTGGAGGTAAACCCAGGCCCTGCATGTCCCCAGTCACCCTCATTTGTTGACTTCTGCGATCGAAAAAGCCTTGGGCCTCATGCATGTCAACATCAGAAGCCTCCTCCTAAGTTTGCCTTACTCACCGCTTTAGCACACTCTGCCATCCTGATTCCTTGCCGTGTCCGAATCCTGGCTTAAGAAGGCCACAGCACAAAAATTCTGAGATTTCCATACCCAACTATAACACTTTTCGTCAAGATAGAACTGCCAAAGGGGAGGGTTGCAATCTACTGCAAGAGATAGCCTGGCAAAGTTCTGTCATACTTTCCAGGTCCTATGCCCAAACATTCGAACTTCTAATTTTAAAAATTAATCTCTCAGAAATAAGTCTCTCATGTTGCCGCCTTGCTACCGACCCCCCTCAGCTCCCTGCTGTGCCCTGGACACCCATCTGTGGAATTGATCGCTCCCCATCTGCTTCAGACGTCATTGAGTTCGTGTCTAGTTGATGGGACGTCTGAAACTCGTGATATATCTGGGATACTTGCTTAGAAACACCCCGGCGAGTCCATACACAATCCAATGCTTGATGCCCTCAATCTCACACAAATCATCAAGGAACCCACCAGGTACAACCCTAAATCCGTAAACATGGGCACCCTAATAGACATTATCCTGACCAACCTGCCCTCCAAATACAACCTCTGCTGTCTTCAATCAAGATCTCAGCGATCACTGCCTCAATGCCTGTATCCGCCACGGTCCGCGGTCAAACGACCACCCCCTCATCACTGTCAAACGCTCCCTAAAACACTTCTGCGAGAGGCCTTTCTAATCGACCTGGCCCGGGTCTGGAAGGATATTGACCCATCCCGTCAGTTGAGGATGCCTGGTCATTCTTTAAATGTTACTTCCTCACCATATTAGACAAGCATGCTCCGTTCAAAAAATGCAGAACCAAGAACAGATTATAGCCCTTGGTTCACTCTCCAGACCTGACTGCCCTCGACCAGCACAAAAACATCCTGTGGCGAACTGCAATAGCATCGAAGAGCCCCCGCGATATGCAACTGTTCAGGGTAAGTCAGGAACCAATACACGCAGTCAGTCAGGAAAGCAAAGGCCAGCTTTTTCAAGCAGAAATTCGCATCCTGTAGCTCTAACTCCAAAAAGTTCTGGGATACTGTAAAGTCCATGGAGAACAGAGCACCTCCCCCAGCTGCCCACTGCACTGAGCTAGGTAACACGGTCACCACCGATACATCGTGATAACGAAGACTTCAACAAGCATTCTCAATGGCTGGCCATGCCTTCTCTGGACTCCAACCTTGGCCAACAGGCTCACGCGTAACACCGGTCGCCCCCCCGCTGAGAACTCACTCGTCTCAAACTGTCTCGGCTTCCGCTTTCTCTGGGAGACGCCTCCCCTCCTCATCCCTTCCTTCCTCCCTGCCCTCCCTCTCGCCCCGGCTGCTACTCGCCCAAGCCTCCCCAGCTTCTCTTTACCCAAATCCAGATAGCAGATGTTTTGAAGAGCTGGAAAACCTGGACCCATACAAATCAGCTGGGCTTGACAATCTGGACCCCCTATTTCTGAAACTGTCCGCCGCCATTGTCGCACCCCCTATTACCAGCCTGTTCAACCTCTCCTTCGTATCATCTGAGATCCCCAGATTGGAAAGCTGCCGCGGCATCCCCTCTTCAAAGGGGGAGACACCCTGGACCCAAACCTGTTACAGACCTATATCCATCCTGCCCTGCCTATCTAAGGTCTTCGAAGCCAAGTCAACAAACAGATCACTGACCATCTCGAATCCCACCGTACCTTCTCCGCTGTGCAATCCGGTTTCCGAGCCGGTCACGGGTGCACCTCAGCCACGCTCAAGGACTAAACGACATCATAACCGCCATCGATAAAAGACATTACTGTGCAGCCGTCTTCATCGACCTGGCCAAGGCTTTCGACCTCTGTCAATCACCATATTCTTATCGGCAGACTCAGTAGCCTCGGTTTTTCTAATGACTGCTTGCCTGGTTCACCAACTTTGCAGACAGAGTTCAGTGTGTCAAATCGGAGGGCATGTTGTCCGGTCCTCTGGCAGTCCCTATGGGGGTACCACAGGTTCAATTCTCGGGCCGACTCTTTTCTCTGTATACATCAATGATGGTGCTCTTGCTGCGGGCGATTCCCTGATCACCTCTACGCAGACGACACCATTCTATATACTTCCGGCCCTTCCTTGGACACTGTGCTATCTAACCCCAACGAGCTTCAATGCCATACAACACTCCTTCCGTGGCCTCCAACTGCTCTTAAACGCTAGTAACCAAATGATGCTTTTCAACGTTCGCTGCCTGCACCCGCACGCCCGACTAGCATCACCACCCTGGACGGTTCCGACCTAGAATATGTGGACATCTATAAGTACCTAGGTGTCTGGCTAGACTGCAAACTCTCCTTCCAGACTCAATCAAACATCTCCAATCCAAAATCAAATCAAGAATCGGCTTTCTATTCCGCAACAAAGCCTCCTTCACTCACGCCGCCAAACTTACCCTAGTAAAATGACTATCCTACCGATCCTCGACTTCGCGCATGTCATCTACAAAATAGCTTCCAACACTCTACTAAGCAAACTGGATGCAGTTTATCACAGTGCCATTCGTTTGTTAATAAAGCACCTTATACGACCCACCACTGCGACCTGTATGCCCTAGTCGGCTGGCCCTCGTACATGTTCGTCGTCAGACCCACTGGCTCCAGGTCATCTACAAGGCTATGCTAGGTAAAGTGCCGCCTTATCTCAGTTCACTGGTCACGATGCTACACCCACCCGCAGCACGCGCTCCAGCAGGTGTATCTCACTGATCATCCCTAAAGCTAAAACCTCATTTGGACGCCTTTCCTTCCAGTTCTCTGCTGCCTGCGACTGGAACGAATTGCAAAATCTCTGAAGTTGGAGACTTTTATCTCCCTCAACAACTTTAAAAATCTGCTATCCGAGCAGCTAACCGATCGCTGCAGTACATAGTCCATCTGTAAACTACCCACCCAATTTACCTACCTCACCCCCCATACTGCTTTTATTTATTTACTTTTCTGCTCTTTTGCACACCAGTATCTCTTCTTGCACATGATCATCTGATGATTTATCACTCCAGTGTTAATCTGCTAAATTGATTATTCGATTTATTGCCTACCTCATGCCTTTTGCACACATTGTATATAGATTCTCTTTTTTTTCTACCATGTTATTGACTTGTTTATTGTTTACTTCATGTGTAACTCTGTGTTGTCTGTTCACACTGCTATGCTTTATCTTGGCCAGGTCGCAGTTGCAAATGAGAACTTGTTCTCAACTAGCCTACCTGGTTAAATAAAGGTGAAAAAAAAAAAAAGCATCGATCTAGTTCTCTGTTAGTGTTCGCCTGTTCTTGGTGTGAGAGGAATGTGAATTCATCCACACAGTACCTCTCTTACACAGTCACTCACTCAGATGGTGGTAATTAATCTTTCCATAAATAATCTTATTACAAGGGGGAAACACTTAGACATATTTAGACACATACAAAAATAAATATATAGCAATGTGGTATTAAACCATTCATTTCTCAGTGTGCGACGTGAGATAGCGGTTTTGTTTTACTCGTCTCCCTTGCTCATCGCGTTTGGGCGCGCTCATTTTCTGTTGCAAGAGGGGGCAGAATCGTTGTCTTGCTTCCCCTGTAGTTTAGGAGGTAGGGACGAATAGTACAGTCCAGAGCGAAAGCATTGGGCTCATTGAGTAGCGGACAATTGCAGTGAGTATCACCATCAGTACCACAACGGCACGCCAAGCCTCGGTGCTCAGACCGACCGACCTCCACACAGAAAATCCGCCACAGTCATTCCCTGACAGCCATGAAACAGACTCTGCTCGAGCTGATGAGGATGAGCAGAATATGCCGGATGGTACTCGCCACTTGTTTGGGATCTTTTATTCTGGTCATCTTTTATTTCCAAAGTATGTTCCAACCAGGTAGGTAGGGTCTCTGTCTCTCTCGAATGTGTTGTGTGTTGTGTTCATTGATCTGTGACGTCCTGCCCATTGCCCACTCTGTTGTGGCATGTTGATATCGATGTATTTGTTGACTATGTTGAATCATGCATTTTATAAACAATGACAAGGTTGTAACACCCATCTATCCGGCTGACGCGTAATTCCATCCTGTGTCGCCGAGGTTGGGAAAGAATGTGTTGCCTGTTTTAGGTCAAACACTATCACATAGATTGTGCGTTTATGCCATTGATCGTATAGGCTATTGTGCCAGAGTCAGTAATCTCTTGGGAAACGAGCACGACATGTGTGTTTTGAGATTGCGGTACGCAATGTAGTCGCAGGCGTTCTCGCTGGTACGGATGGATTATTTTTGTCTCTCTCCAGTCAGTTTGGCTGAAGTCGACCCAGTGCCACTGCCACGGCACCGTTCGGCCGCAGCCGTACAGTAGAGGCTCTGTACCATGAATCAAAGAGCCCTGCTTTCAGACGCGCAAGGATCGCACTGTACAAACAGCAAAATGCTTCAATATTGACCTACAACAGGTTTACAGTAACGCGAAATTATTTCTGAGCAACTGTGTGGCGCTGTTAAATTCCTCCCATGACTGAAACGGTTTAATTTGAGCTCCTGTTCCATGCCATGGTCCACGATCAGAGGTGGCAAAAATACACTTTTTAGAAAGGGATATAAAATAATGATATGTAAGTGACGTATGAGAGACAAAACGTGTGATTTAATTACCTCAATTATTTTGAATACATTGGCTATGCTTTATTTCAATGTGGCCACGTCTCTATTTGCGGTAGTAGGGAATATAGTGATGTAAATAATAATAACAGGGTATTGTGCCATGTAGACTTTTCACAGCCAAAGTGACCGTATTATTGCCAAAGGGGATTTTGCAGTAATACTTTATTCGTTCCCCTTCTTTGATTCAAAGTTGTGTCCGAAAAGTGAACAAGGTGGTAATGGATTTTATTGAACGGAAGGGGAATATCAGCGAATGCATTGTACGAAAGAATAACCAAGTACTAATGCGTAAAACTCAAATTGCCACGCCGTACTTCCACATCATTTGGTGGAATTTCTGAGTCCCCGGTTGTGAGTCATCGATGTAGTCTCATACCCGCGACAGGGCTCTCATCACTAGCCTACTGCACCGGAATGCGTGTCATCCCTATTCCGTTAACCAAACATCACCGTGGAAACTGCCCCAGTATATGTGCGTTAGTGCGCACACAGATACTAGGGCATGTGGAGAAATGCTTTCCAGCGGCGATGCATGACTCCCCCGCGACATTCTGTAGTTCCACAAAGACAAAAGGCTGAGGGGGTTGCTATAGGGAGCCTCTCCCAGGCATAGGGTAGAGGCGTGCATGGACCTATCTCGTTTTAGAAGAGGGGACATCTGAAAGTGTTGCATGTAATTGTTTTTGAAGAATACATGTCAGACATGTGAGAGAAAGCCCTGTGTGTGTGTGTGTGTGTGTGTGTGTGTGTGTGTGTGTGTGTGTGTGTGTGTCAGTGGTGGTGGAGCGGATGTGTTTAATGGTAGTGGGGTTGTGCGTTTGGGATTATGAAGCGATTATCTGGGTGAGACCAGGGATTGACATTAAGGTTTGCCCTATTGCCAGAGTGAACTGAGTGGTCTGGCAAATTAAGCTTGATCTGAGGTTGCCCCATTAACGGCAGGTGAACCAAACGGCACACTATTCCAGTAGCCTAAAACTGTTCTGTCTGGTTCCTGCCCATTGCTTCAGTGAATAACGGACAATGTCTGACATTTCGGTGTGTAATTGTGTTTATTTCTCTCCCTCTTGACCTCCCCTCCCCCCACTCACACACACAATACAGCCTAAGAACATGACAGACTGAACCCCTCTGGTCTTCCCGTAACATTTCACGGCACACGGAAGTCCGAGGAGCGTTCCCGGAATGTTAGACTGCCTGGGAATCCCGTCCCGCCCCCCTGTGCAAACTCTCACCTCGTTTACAGGCCCTTTGGGGTCACGACCTTTAAACCAGACAGTGGAGAGAGACTCCTCATCTGGGCGTCTCACTGTGGGCTCAACACACTCACACGCACACACACACTTGCTCACATGCGCGCACGGCTGCAAACATGCACACACACTGGAAACACTCCAGTGAAAGTGTTCTTCACAGAGACAGATCCAGCTTGAGTCATAGTCCGTTGAGCTCAGTTGAAGCGTTGTGCCTCTGATAGATCATTCAGTGTCTGTGTGAGGTTGCCTTCCACTGCAGGCATTCGTTTAAAGGCATCAGGACTGGGACCAAAGGAGCAGCAGCAGCTAATATGGCTGTTTTGTTTAGTTACTATTCTTTGGGTGAGAGGTGCCAGGGGGTATTTTTGGAGAGACTGGGCATGACTGTCTGTGTGTGTTTGTGTGCGTGCGTGTTTATACTGGGACTCTGTTCAGTGTATTTTCTCGGCTGTGTGTGAGTGGTGACCTGGTTGTGCACTCTGGCCTCAGTCACACACTCACGTTTCACATCCCCCATAATGCACCAGTGTGTCCAGACTAGAGCAGCCGAGCATAGACAGTGACATGGCTCACTGACCTAATTTGGAACCCAGCTGAATTTTTGGATACGATTTCCATAGCGACGGACCTCAAAGAGAGCTAGGGGAGGGGGAAAAGGGAGGTATGAGGCAGTCAGATGGAGTTTAGCGGAAAAGACTTGGGAAAGAACGAGATGGCCAAAGCAGCCGRTGGAATTTATTTGKGAAACTCAAAATTCCTTACTGCTTGCTACCCCGGGACAGTAATGTAGGGTGGAACTGATACTTTGGGGAAGACGGCTGATTTGCAGACTGTGGTTACCTCATCCATAATCACTGGAGTTTGATGATAGAATCATTGACTTACATTCTAGAGCTCTACAGTGTCTCCCTTTGTGCAGAGGAATTCAATGGCTTTTATCCATTTTGTGGGAATTCTAGAGTTCTTGTCCCTGTTTCTGTGCATGTGTTCTAGAACTGTCTCTTTCTGTGCGGTGGAATTCTCTAGCACAAAAGCTTCTGATGTTATCCTGTACAGAGAAGAGATGACCTAGAGTGATAAAACAAGATTCTCTCTCTCTCTCAAAATTCAATTCAATTGACTTTATTGGCATGGGAAACACGTTGACATTGCCAAAGCAAATGGAATAGGCAATAAACTAAAGGGAAATGAACAAGGGGATACATTAGTAAACATTACACTCACAAAAGTTTTCAAATTATATAGACATTTCAAATGTTATATTATTGGCTTTGTACAGTGTTGTTACAATGTGCAAGTGGTTGAAGTATGAAAGGGGAAATATATAAAGAGATGATTATAGGTTGTAGTTACAATGTTGTTTGTGCTCCACTGTTTGCTCTTTTCTCATGGCAATCGGCCACAAATCTTGCTGCTGTGACTGCACACTGCGGTATTTCGCCTAACAGATATGGGAGTTTGTCAATGTTTGATTTGTTTTCAAATTCGTTGTGGGTCTATAATCTGTGGGAAATATGTGTCTCTAATGGGGTCATTTAATGGGGCCATTTAATGGGGCCTCTCTCAATAGCAAGTCTATGCTCACTGAGTCTGTACATAGTCAAGGATTTTCTTAATTTAGGGTCAGTCACAGTGGTCAGGTATTCTGCCACTGTGTACTCTCTGTTTAGGGCCAGATAGCGTTCCAATTTACTTTGTTTTTTGGTTGACTCTTTCCATGTCAAATGGTTATGTTTTTGCTTTCTCATAATTTGGTCGGGTCTACATGTGTTTGTATCCTGGGGCTCTGGGGGTCAGTTTGTGTTTGTGAACAGAGCCTCAGAACCAGCTGGTTTAGGGGACTTTTCTCTAGGTTCATCTCTCTGTAGGTGAGGGTTTTGTGGTGGAATGTGTGGGCATTGCTTTCCTTTAGGTGGTTGTAGACTTGAACAGCTCTTTTCTGGATTTTGATAACTAGYGGATATAGTCCTAATTCTGCTCTGCATGCATTGTTTGGGGTTTTGCGTTGTACACAAAGTATATTTTTGCAGAATTTTGCTCAACTGGGTGTTTGTCCCATTTTGTGAGTTYTTGGTTGGTGAGTGGACCCCAGACCTCTCAACCATAGAAGGCAATGGGTTCGATAACAGATTTAAGTATTTTTTGCCAGATCCTAATTGGGATGTTGAGTTTTATGTTCCTTTTGATGGCACAGAACCCTTCTTGCCTTGTCTCTTAGATTGTTCACAGCCTTGTGGAAGTTATGGTGTTGATGTTTAGGCAGAGGTATGTAGAGGTTTTTGTTCGATCTAGGGCAACGGTGTCTAGAGGGAATTTGTATTTTTGGTCTCCACTTTTGTGGATTGGGGTGATCAGTCCTCTGTTCCAAATACTGGGGAACATGCCAGAGCTGAGGATGATGTTGAAGAGTTTAAGTATAGCCAATTGAAATTTGTAGTCTCTATATTTGATCATTTCATTGAGGATACCATCAACACCATAGGCCTGTTTGGGTTGGAGGGTTTGTATTTTGTCCTGTAGTTCAATGTAATTGGATGTAATTGGAGAATCCAGTGGGTTCTGTTAGTCTTTAATAGTTGATTCTAAGATTTGTATTTGATCATGTACAGTACTTTTTTGCTGTTTGTTCTTTGTTAAAGAGCCAAAAAGATTGGAGAAATGGTTTACTCATACATCTCCGTTTTGGATAGATCATTCTTYGTGTTGTTGTTGTTCATTTAGTGTGTCACAATTTTCTCAGAAGTGGTTAGATTCTATGGATTCTTCAAATACATTGAGCCGATTTCTGAAGTCCTGTTCCTTCTTTTTCCATAGTGTATTTCTGTATTGTTTTAGGGATTCACCATAGTGAAGGWGTAGGCTCAGGTTTTCTGGGTCTCTATAGTTTTGGTTGGATAGGTTTCTCAGTATATTTSTTAGGTTTTTGCATTCTTCATCAAACCATTTGTCATTGTTGTTAATTTTCTTAGGTTGTCTGCTTGACATTTTTAGATTTGATAGGGAAGCTGAGATGTCAAATATACTGTTTATGTTTTCTACTGCCAAGTGTACACCTTCACTATTACAGTGAAATGTTTTGTCCAGGAAGTTGTCTAAAAGGGATTGAATTTGTTGTTGCCTAATTGTTTTTTTGGTAGGTTTCTACACTACTTCCCTTCCACCTATATCATTTCTTAATATTATTCAGTTTCTTTGGCTTTGATGCCTCATGATTGAGTATTGCTCTGTTCAAGTAGACTGTGATTTTGCTGTGATCTGATAGGGGTGTCAGTGGGCTGACTGTGAACACTCTGAGAGACTCTGGGTTGAGGTCAGTGATAAGTCATCTACAGTAATACTGTCAAGGGATGAGCTTTAGGCGTACCTACCCTAAGAGTCCCCTCAAAGCCTACCATTGACTATGTACAGACCCTGCGTGCGACAGAGCTGCAGGAGTTGTGACCCGTTTTTGTTGGTTGTTTTGTCATAGTTGTGTCAAGTGGAACATATTTGGGAGGAAATGCTGTCACCTCCATTTAGTTGTTTGTCCCCCTGTGTCCCCTAAGAGTGTCAGGTTCTTATCCAGTTCTGGCATTTAGGTCGCCACAGACTAGTACATGTCCATGGGCCTGGAAATGGGGGGGAGATCAAAGTATGGAGATGGTATGGAGATCAAAGTATGGGGATTCTATTTGGGGGATATAGGTAGCACACATGAGGACATTTTTCTCTGTTTAGATAGTTCTGGGAGGGTGTCTGGCTGGTCTGGGCGGGGTGTCCGTTTCTCTGTTGCTCCTGTATGAGGTGCTGGGGCTGCAGTTGAGGGTGATGTCCTTCAGGGTCCTGGCAAAGGTGGGGGCTGCTGTCTTGTAGAGGCGGACCTGGCCATAAAGGCTGTTCAAGTCCAAGGTGGAGTGATGAGCCAGGTAAACATTTGGTTTTGAGGCACAGTTGCAGGAAATGCTTGCATTCAACCGCAGTGTGGTGTCAGGGTGAAAGTCTTTTTGTGGTAGCAGGGTGGAGATAACCACTTGCGCGTTGGGGAAGAGGCTTTTTCAATCACTCCCTTGAGTGCTGTGGCCACCCTTTCCTGCTGGGCTCTAAGGTTGTTTGTGCTTGTGTGTATTATGATGTGGCTGGGGGACCCTAGTYGGTCCTCTAACAACAGCTTCAGGGCATGCCGGGTGTTCGGACACCAGAGTTTAGCCACTTTTGGCAAAAGTTTCCTCTCATCATTGTATTTCCCATTTAAGTCAATGAAGAGCACAATCTCTGGCTTTTGTGTGTCCTCAGTGGGTGTGGGGGTGTTGTCAGGAGAGCTATCCAGTGGGCTCTCTCTCTCTGTCTCTCTCTCCCTCCCAACCCTATTGTCCTGTATCCTCGCTCTCTCTTCTGCCTGTGAGTGTGTATTGTGGGAGGGTATCCCAGACGTCCTGAAGGACCATGACATTGTGGCTCTGTCCCCACATTTCGTTGGCCTGTGGTGCTCCAGTTCAGGGCCCATGACTGTGTTGCGTCTGGACTTTTGGCCAGGCAGCCGTGAGGTTGATAGCCATCTGTTGGAGAGTCTGGACTTCAATACAGGGGACTGCCACTGGGTTACTGACAGCTACACACAGACAGACAGACAGACAGACAGACAGAAGACGGACAAGACGACCGACAGACAGGACAGACAGAAGACAGACAACGACAGACCAGACAGACAGACCGAGACAGACAGCAACAGACAGACAACAGACACGACAGACAGACAAGACAGACAGACAGACAGACAGACAGGAACACGCAGACATATAAGGAGACATACAATGCGCTCTTGATAAACAGTCCTTAATATTACAGCTATAGACTTCTTTAGCACAGAAGAACAAACACAGACTCTTGTACAACTAACACACACACAAACACAGTTACACGTTTACTGGTAGTACTGCGTATGGGAAAAATGAAGTCAACCTCCCCCTCAGAAACCACAGAGAAGACCAGTCGTCTCTCAGTGGTATCAGCAGTCTTTTATGTCTTTATGGTTTGTACTACTGTGAGAGAGACACAATCTCCCTGCCTGGTGAAACCAAGCTGTGTGGCCCAAATGGTGTTAAAGGACAGATATTTAATAAAGCCCTAGTAGGGTTTTGAAGGAACTGTCATAAGGGTGGGAGTGTGTAGGTGTGATTGAGGAAAGGAGGTAGAGAGATAGAGGAAGAGAGTGGTGAGTGTGTGTTCTATGGATACAGCTGTAACAGAGCATAAACACACTCATGTACACATGTTCGCACGCGCATGCACGCACGCACACACGCACGTACGCACGCACACACGCACGCACACACACACACACACACACTGTAAATAGTTGAGTGAAAGGTCCTGTGTCTAATGGTGCAGACCTCTCTATTTAACAGACGAAGGGCTCACAGATGTTATGCGGTTTCTCTCAACCCCAAACAATCATTTCCTCCCTGATAGGAGGTGGATACGGAAAGGGTGATGTTAATGATAGAAAATGTCTACTTGCGTGGCGTTTTCTACACGTCAACATCTGGTTGCCACGTATCGTAAACCGTTAGAGGGCTTGACTCTGATTGAAGGGCACATTAACCAGTCTGACTGGGTTCTGTTGATCTCAGAAAACCTCTTCCGTTCTCTGTTATTGGGCGGTTGCAACGTTACCTGAGTGTTGCTGGAACGTCAGACTAAGACAGATGTGAATGTTATCACGCTGCCTCCTGCAGATAAATATTGATTTGGTTGTTATGTTTTAGTCCCTTGGCGGTTAGCAGGTTAACAGGCGGTTAACACCGGAAGTTAACCACATTTGGGCATTATTAGCGGCTGTGCGTTGGAGAGAGGGATAGAGGAGGGTGCTGGAGCATTTTTGGGTGGTGACAGCATGGTCCATCGATGATGTGAAGTGCTGCTCAGCCTCTCAGACAGACTCACGGCTAATATTTACCTTCAGATGGCCAGAAGAGCCAGCGAGGTGTGTGTGTGTCAGCTACATACGTGTCTGAACATATTGGTCCTTCCTTTGTTGTTGTCAACTTGTGAGTCAATTTGTTTCAGAGAAGAAATAAGTGTGTGTGTGTGTGTGTATGTGTTAGACAAATAGAGACTTGCCTAGTTGCCCTTTCTTTTTCGGGTGAGTGCTCAGTTTAGTCCCGAGCCCCTGCTCTACCAACACACTGATTTAGTCATTAGAGTGAGTAACAGCCCGTGGCAAAGCYGTCTGCAGTCTGCTGCCTTGAGACCAACAACACCAAAGCAGGACTGTTAGGGTACAGAAGTGGAGACTTAGCCTGGTTCCAGATTTGCTTGTGTTGTCTTGTCAACTCCTGTTGTCTGTGAAGATGAACATAGGTGTTGGCAAGACATCTCAAACAGGTCTGGTACCAGACTATAATGACCACAGGAGAGTTTTCTCGGCAAACCCAGAACTAAAGTCTTGCGTAATTGGTCAGATGCTCGATTAAGTTCTAGGTCCATACGTATAACGAGGATTGGAACTGGATTGAAGAGCTCCACCCTCTCTCTCTGCAAGTTACGGGCAAGTCTATGGGCCACATGTCCCCGCACCTTCCAAAATTCAATAGCTGCTAACACCTGCAAAATTGTGATTTGTCCTCGTTATCTCACGCATCCCATTGTACAGATCTACGGTGCCATTTATGTTTACGCAGTCTGTCTACGAGAGGTTATCGAGAGAGCACAMACAGGTCTGGGACCAGGCTATAGAGTGTAGACTCAGGGCTGTAGACTGCATGGTGGCCGTGAAGGAGTGAGTGAATCATGGTTTTAATTAAATGGAGGATGTCTCAGTCACCATGTCTCATTAAGTGGCTCTGAGAGGAACATCCAACGGGCTGCACTAATGGGAAACGTCTGAAACATACACACTCCTTCCAAAGTCATGGGCATTAATATGGAGTCGGTCCCCCCTTTTCTGCAATAACAGACTCCACTCTTCTGGGAAGGCTTTCCACTAGATGTTGGAACATTTCTGCGGGGACTTGCTTCCATTCAGCCACAAGAGCATTAGTGAGGTCGGTCACTGATGTTGGGCGATTAGGCCTGGCTCTCAGTCGGCAATCCAATTCATCCCAAAGGTGTTTGATGGAGTTGAGGTCAAGGCTCTGTGCAGGCCAGTCAAGTTCTTCCACACCGATCTCTACAAACAATTTCTGTATGGACCTCGCTTTGTGCACGGTGGCATTGTCATGCTGAAATAGGAAAGGGCCTTCCCCAAACTGTTGCCACAAAGTTGGAGGAACAGAATAATCTAGAATGTCATTGTATGCTGTTGCGTTAAGATTTCCCTTCACTGCACAGTTGGCACTATGCATTGGGGCAGGTAGCGTTCTCCTGGCATCCGCCAAACCCAGATTGGTCCGTCGGACTGCCAGATGGTGAAGCGTGATTCATCACTCCAGAGAACGCATTTCCACTGCTACAAAGTCCAATGGCGGCGACCTTTACACCACTCCAGCCGACGCTTGGCAATGAGCATGGTGATCTTAGGCTTGTGTGCAGCTGCTCGGCCATGGAAACCCATTTCATGAAGCTCCTGACGAACAGTCTTGTGCTGACGTTGCTTCCAGAGGAGATTTGGAACTCGTTAGTGAGTGTTGCACCCGAGCAGTGAGTGTTACTCTAATCGCTTCAGCACTCGGCGGTCCCATTCTGTTAGCTTCTGTGGCCTTCGTGGCTGAGCCATTGTTGCTCCTAGACGTTTCCACTTCACAATAACAGCACTTACAGTGGACCGGGGCAGCTCTAGTAGGGCAGAAATGTAATGAACTGACTTGTTGCATCCTATGACGGTGCCACGTTAAAAGTCACTGAGGTTTTCAGTGAGGTCGTTCTACTGTGGCTGTGTGCTCGATTTTATACATCTGTCAGCAACGGCTGTGGCTGAAATCGCCGAATCCACTTATTTGAAATGGTGTCCACATACTTTTGTATATACAGTGTATGTAACCTTTGTTTAAACTCCTTTGTCTGTATTCTGTCTCTAAAGGTTGTCACTAGCACAACCATATCACCAGCAGCACCATATCATCAAGTAACATTCTGAGTATGTCGTCTATCACTAGCAGCACCAATATCATCCAGTAACATTCTGAGTATGTCGTCTATCACTAGCAGCCCAATATTCAAGTAACATTCTGAGTATGTCGTCTATCACTAGCAGCACCATATATCAAGTAACATTCTGAGTATGTCTCTATCACTAGCAGACCATATCATCAAGAACATTCTGAGTATGTCGTCTATCACTAGCAGCACCATATCATCAAGTACATTCTGAGTATGTCTCTATCACTAGCAGCACCATATCATCAAGTAATATTCTGAGTATGTCGTCTATCACTAGCAGCACCATTCATCAAGTAACATTCTGAGTATGTCGTCTATCACTAGCAGCACCATATCACAAGTATTCTGAGTATGTCGTCATCACTAGCAGCACCATATCATCAAGTAATATTTCGTAGTATGTCGTCTATCACTAAGCACCATATCATCAAGTAACATTCTGAGTATGTCGTCTATCACTAGCAGCACCATATCATCAAAAATTCGAGTATGTCGTCTATCACTAGCAGCACCATATCATCAAGTAACATTCTGAGTATGTCGTCTATCACTAGCAGCACCATATCATCAAGTAACATTCTGAGTATGTCGTCTATCACTAGCAGCACCATATCATCAAGTAACATTCTGAGTATGTCGTCTATCACTAGCAGCACCATATCATCAAGTAACATTCTGAGTATGTCGTCTATCACTAGCAGCACCATATCATCAAGTAATTCTGAGTATGTCGTCTATCACTAGCAGCACCATATCATCAAGTAACATTCTGAGTATGTCGTCTATCACTAGCAGCACCATATCATCAAAGAACATTCTGAGTATGGCGTCTATCACTAGCAGCACCATATCATCAAGTAACATTCTGAGTATGTCGTCTATCACTAGCAGCACCATATCATCAAGTAACATTCTGAGTATGTCGTCTATCACAGCAGCACCATATCATCAAGTAACATTCTGAGTATGTCGTCATCACTAGCAGCACCATATCATCAAGTAACATTCTGAGTATGTCGTCTATCACTAGCAGCACCATATCATCAAGTAACATTCTGAGTTAGTCGTCTATCACTAGCAGCACCATATCATCAAGTAACATTCTGAGTAGATGTCTATCACTAGCAGCACCATATCATCAGTAAATTCTGATATGCGTCTATCACTAGCAGCACCATATCATCAAGTATATCTGAGTATGTGAAAATGTCCATAGAGAATAAAGTTGATTCGAATTCTGATCACACCTTGTCTGTCTGTATCCTCTAATTCTTCATTCCCCTCCCTCCCCTGCTCTCCCCCTTTCTTCCTCCTCCCTCTCTCTCTCTCTCTCCTCTCTCCCTCTCTCTCTCTCTCTCTCTCTCTCTCCTCTCTCTCTCTCTCTCTCTCCTCTCTCTCTCATTTACCCTCTCTATCAGGCCTTGAGTGAGTTGTGTAGTGGGTGTGGTACGTTCCAGCCTGGTTGTTCTGCCACTGCCAGCGCGGCTGGTTTGGCAATGCCACGGGGAACGGTGGCACCAACACCAGCATGTGAGCCCACAACATGGCAGGTTACCAGATGGCTGCTGGGCTGGGCAGCGTGCGCGACTCAAAGACCCTCTCATGCTCGTCCAGGAAAGGGGAGGAGGGCTGGGCACGTTGCCATCATAGAGGAGCAAATAGAGCTCTCCTGACACACACACACACACCACAACAACACACCACACACACACACACACACACACACACACCACACACGTACCCCATCCAAATCAAAATTCTGCCAGTCCAGTCCAGGCTGAGAACATGGCGTTTGTGGTGTGAAGTCTGGTCAGGTTATACCAGGACACAGTCACTCTGTCTAGACCAGAGAGAGAGCAGGAGAGAGGGAAGAGGGAGGAGAGAAGGAAAGAGAGAGGAGAGAAGGGAAGAGGGAGGAGAGAAGGGAAAGGGAGGAGAGAAGGGAAGAGGGAGGAGAGAAGGAAGAGGGTGAATGGAAAGGGGAGGATGACAGAGGAGAGGGGAGAGAGTATAGGTGAGAGATGGAGGCCTGGAGTGAGAGATGAGAAAGGCTGGATTGGGAAGGGACAGGGTATGAGGATTTAGATGTTGAGAAATGAGTATGAAGAAGATGGAGAATGTTGAGGAGAGGGGTGATGACTGGAGAAGAGAAGAGAGAGAGGTAGATGAGATGTGGGGAAGAGAGTAGAGCTGTTGAGAGACTGCAGACTGCTGAGTGTACCTGATCCCTAACCCAGCCTGCTCTGCCAAAACTCAGAGGCCAGAGCCCAGCCTACACAGTGACACAGCCAGAAAGAGAAAGATGGAGAGAGTCTGAGGAGGACATACACTAGTGTACAAAACATGTTCTTTCCATGACATAGACTGACCAGGTGAATTCAGTGAAAACAATCCATGTCACCTGTTAAATCCACTTCAATCAGTGTAGATGAAGGGGAGGACAGGTTAAAGAGATAATTGAGACGTGGATTGTGTGTGTTGCCATTCAAGAGGGAGCGCTGCATGGTAGTAGTGCCAGGTGCACTGGTTTGTGTCAAGAACTGCATCCACTGTTCCTTCCATTATCAAGAATGTCCATCACCAAAGGACATCCTCCCAACTTGACACAACTATGGAAGCATTGAGTCAACATGGGCCAGCATCCCTGTGGAACGTGTTTGACCCTTGTAGAGTTCATTCCCCAGCGAATTGAGGGCTGTTCTGAGGAAAAGTGTGTGCACCTAATTTAGGAAGGTGTTCCGAATCTGTTCCGTGTACAACATCAGGCGGAGGGAGATTTGATATGTCTTTAAAGTGGTAGCCTATGATAGTAACGGTCAGGTGTTATTACTCTCATTCTGCCTGTCTCTCCTTTAGTCTGAGTGTTTAAAGGCTGTTCTGAAACAGCTGTTAACATTAACAAGGAGAACCTGAGAGTCATCTGTCTCCATCCGTCTGCGAGAATGTGTGAGTGTGCGCGTGCTTGCATGCATGCGTGTTTGCATGGTGGTGGTTACCCCCCTTTGGCAGAGGCACCACCAAGATGGCAGCTAGTCTGTAATTTGATTTAGGGCAGAGAGCTCATCAGCATAATCAACATTCAAGAATCTTTCCATATTAGCTTGGCTTCTCCTCTCTTGCCCCACAAAACACTTTTAAAAGCGTCTTCGTATTTCTCCACTGTCTCTCTCTTCTGTTTGCTCAGGGTCGACTGACACACACACACACACACACACACACACACACACACACACACACACACACACACACACACACACACACACACACCACACACACACACACACACACACACACACACACACACCACACACACACACCACACACACACACACACCCACAACATACACACACACACACACTCTCTCTCTCCACAGGACTATAATTTCTCCTTCTGTCTATTTTAAGAGTACGCAGTCTTCGGTTGGACACACACTATAATTTGGTGGTGCAAGACTGTATTACTGGAGGCATTATATGTAACTGAGATCACTCTGAGAAAAGGAGGGACAGACCATGTCCAGACTACAGGTCTAAATGACTCAGTCACACAGTACTCCCCCATTTTATCTTCCTCAGGAGAATGGTATGTCCTAGAGCAGGTCAGAGAGTTTGGGTGTATGGAACAGCGGCAGCTGCTGATTGGCTGAATACCTGTGGTGCAAGGTGGTTGGAATTGTCAACAAAGCAGCATGACAGAAATATATGWGAAGTATTTTAACTACTTGTAGTTTCTTTGAGAAGATAATGTATATAAAGCGATTTGAACAACAGCATAGATACACCTATTTCACTTGTGCATGTCAAAAAGCAAATGGCTACTGCTGCACATGCTTCCACGGTTTTGAACAGATTAGATTATACTATTTAGAACGAGCAGCCAGCTCACGRACGAGCGAGTGCACCAGGGAGCACGGCCCTTAGTAGTTACCCCAGCTACAAAGTCATAAAGCCATCCTATTTCTACAATTTAATATGTGATTTTAAACCTAAAACGAACCTTAACCCTAACATTAACCACAATGCTAATCTTATGCCTAACCCCTCACCTTAAATACTTTTTACAATATAGMCAATTTTGGTGGTAACTAGTGGAAACCAGGGAGAACGCAACAAACACATGACCTTACTGGAGATAGCTAGCTAACATAATCTCACAAATCATGATGCGCTTTTTTCATACTGAAGAAACTTCATATTTCCGAGTTAGTCATATATTAGTTTAAAAATACTTGAAATCAGCATGGGAGCTAATTAGCTAGCAAACTACCATCTAGCTATAACTATTTTCTTATCAAAAGTAGGTAACTGGTTAATTTGACAAGAAAAATTTACCAAACTATTTCTCAATGTTTCAGAAAATGACTAACTGGGCTAATTAATTTGATCATGCTTTGTGATACACCTGTTTTATGCTGTTTTAGTTCACACAATATGTTGCCCTGTCACCTACAGTAGAACCTAATGGGGGAAACAAAATTGGCCATGCTTTTTTGTCCTACCAGATCCGCAATGAGAAGGTTTTAGCTAGTGTATCCCTCTGTCCTTTGACTCTTGTTGGATGTAGTTGTCCGATTTATCAGGTACCATTTATTTACAAGTTAATTACAATTAGCTTTTTGCTTTAGCACTATCTGTACCTGATAGAGCAGATCTAGTCTCACGTGCGGAAGTATGTCGTCTGGTGTGAGAGACTCCTTGGGATGAGGAGATTAGAGCAGACCCAGAAGTTCTGACTGAACGGACGCACATTTGAGCACCCCAGGACGGTCCAGTCACTGAGGGGCAGAGTTGTAGGTAACTGAACAGTTTGTTTTGAACAATATATATTTTTACAGGAAAATATACACATTTACCACACTTTTATGATCATTTAAAACATAATCCATTAATTCTATAATATATATCTACATAAAAATATATATATTAATATTTATAATTTGTTGGGGACCAATCACAAGTGGGGCTCCGCCCTTAATGCCCTAATGGGCGGGCCGCCGCTGGTATGGAAGCAAGTTACTGTAAGTTGGATAAGAGTGTCTACTAAAAGACTAAAATATAGACTGTAGTTACACTSAAGTAACTCAGTTTGCAAGTAACTCAAGTAGGCCTAACTTAGTTTGCTGAATTGGGAATTTCTAGGAAAGCTCAGGAATTGTGGCCTGTTTTTGGAGYATTCGTTTAGAGACAGGAACTCGGGTTGGGAATGTTGACTGACTCCATCCAGCGTCTGTGTGCTCCCATCTTCTTATTCCTGGTGCGTTGTGACTGGCTGGGTGTGGACAGGAAACGACAGATGAAACAATGACCAGACTGAATAATACCAGACATCTAGAAGCATGCCCACTGGCCTAGTCAGGGACACATGTGCTTTCCATCTCTACCTTCTATCTTTAAACACTGAGTGTAACATTACATACACAGACACCTTCCTAATGTTGAGTGGCACCATCTGAATGGCACACATCCACAATCCATGTCTCAATTGTCTCAAGGTTTAAAAATCCTTCTTAAAAAATGGTCTCCCCCCTTCATCTACACTGATTGAAGTGGATTTAACAAGTGACAGGAATAAGGGATCATAGACTGACCAGGTGAATCCAGGTGAAAGCTATGTCATGGAAAGAGCATAATACTGTTTTGTACACTCAGTGTATCTTCTCTGTATGTGAGTGCGTTGTGCGTGCGTTCGTGTGTGTATGTCTGTGTTTGTTTGCAAGTGTCTATAGGCCCGCTGGTCATATTTGATGGACGGTGTGAGAGACAGGTGTTGTCTTAAAATAGTGAGCTCATCTTTCCATGGGAGCAGGGCTAGGTGTTAAGTGCTTATTTCCCACTGGGGTCAGATTGCTCCTCGCGGTGAGTCACTCCTTCTTCCAAGACATTGAAAATAAATGTGATGACATATAGACATCTGCTGAGAGGAAAGGCCTCTTCAGAACTAATACCCTTTCATTCTTTACTGCACATATTTTCCAGTTTGCAAGAAAGCGATAAAAAACGAGGGAGGGAAACGTAAAAATAAGTATTAGAGGACGATGTGGGAAGGAGAAATAAAAGCCAAAGAAAGAGGGGAAACAATTGAATTCAAACATTTGTTCCTAACGTGTGTTATGAGGTTATGTATTTTCCACAAGTAAAAATTGGGACCAGTGTTTGCGAAAGGTCTTCTGAGGGAACTCAGGAAGTTAATGGTGCAGGAAATGACAGCACACTGCTCCATGCTAAGGGGAACAGTTTCTGATAGGGAACACAGTGTGTATGTTACACCCATTACATAGTCAAGGCTGCAATGCTTCTGTGATTTCTCCTCCCACTAAATGAAAGTTAGTGCTGAGTCAGACTTCTTGCCTCCCTTCTCAGACATACAGAGAAAGACACACACAAACACGTGTGCCACCCCCACACACAGACCGTACACACAATAAAGTTTCAATAAAGTTTAGTGAAAGAGTCAACATTTATTGAATTGAACATGCATGGACAGTCACACATACACACGTCCATCCATCGCTGTGTATCCTTAAAAGAGAGAAGAAGAAATCTCTGTCCTATGCTGACTGTCGGCCAGTTGAAGTCTATGGAGGGGTACCCCCTGTCTTTGGGATGAGGGTTTGTATAATTACACCCCCAGAATAGCCATCGCCATGTTCACACTTCAAACACAGCGCACTCTTAATTGAAGGAGCGTCCTAGCCACAACAACATCCAAACGTAATCTTATCATTTTTTCCCCAATCAATCTGTCTTGATTTTTTTTCTTTCCATGCATAACCTGCATTTACCACGTAAGCCTCTCTGATTCGAGCTAGACGGCTTGCAAGCGCACACAGTAATCAAGAGGTACGTGCGCTCAAGCATATCTAAACACACGCGCACGCAGACACAGACACGTCTACCTCTGTCTGTGGGAAAATCTGTTATGACTGAGTCAGATATCCCTTTGCTCTATACAATAGAGGAGTGGATCATGCTAACCCCATGTAAGCTAACGGAGTTAGCGTAGCCTTTTAGCTAGATTAGCATCAATGGCCTCCGTAGAAAAGAAGCAGCCAATTAATGGCTGATCTCTGTTAGAAAAGCTAGAAGTGAATCCACTTTCAATTCCTGTCAATTGCGGATTTGACATGGATCTCTCTTCATAGGACTCCAGTTCAATTCATGGCTTTAAATGGAATTAACCCAACTGTGTTTCAGTGTGGTTTCTGCATAACAACAGAGTTGACTAAGGCAGAAACAGACTGGAGTTAAGACTGTTCTTGTTCCAGTGTGGGTCTGTGCTGGTCTCCTGGGTTTATAGGAAGATCAGCCTCAGGGTATAGAAGATGTACAATAGACTACTGTTCGGGATGAGTTCCTTAAACCTATTTTTCCACTATCTTTTGGGCTGTGTCTCTCTCTCTCTCTCTCTCTCTCTCTCTCTCTCTCTCTCTCTCTCTATCTGTCTCTCTGTCTATCTGTCTCTCAATATGTGTCTGTAAATGACATTTCTGCCCTGACTTAATGGGGAAGTTTTATAGTGTAATTTTCTCCTTCTCCCACAATGTTTTTTGCTTAGTATTTGTCCCTCCAGTTTTGTTCTCTCAAACTCATCTAGACTTTGCCTCTTTGTATGGCTGTTCCCTTCCTCCTTTCCCTTATCTATATTTCTCTCTTTCATCACCCTCTTTCTCTCTCCCTCCATCCTTCTCCTCCCTCTCCCTCCATCCTTCCATCCTTCTCCTCCCTCTCCAGGGTGCGGCTCAGACAATTAGGGGTTTGCGACCTTGCAGTGTCCCAGCGAGGGCAGTTCTGCTCTGGGGAAGGTGCCAGCTCAACCCCCATGGAGCCACAGCTGGCCTCTGGAGCTATATATAGAGCTGGGTCTCATACACAGAGACAGAGACAGAGACAGAGACAGAGACAGAGACAGAGACAGAGACAGAGACAGAGACAGAGACAGAGACAGAGACAGAGAGAGAGAGAGAAAAGGGGAAGGAAAAGAAGAGAGGGAGGGGAAGGACAGAAAGAGAGGGGCATAATTTGTTTATGCAGAGAGACCAGCCAAAAAACAAATATGATAGGGAGTGGAGAGAGACTTATACAGTATGTGGGTACAAAGAAAGATGAGAGAGAGGAATAGAGAAAAGGAAGGAATGATGCAGAACAGACAGAAAGAGCCCTCAAGTCAGTGTTATATGACATTTGAGCGACATTGAGTGCTGTCGGTGTGAAATGCCTTTGCTCCAGAGTTGTGTAGCTCTGCTGTGTAGCTTTTGACATCAGAGAATGTCTGGAGCTTCTCAACCTGTCTCTCTCTCTCTCTCTCAATCACATACACACACACACACACACACTTCCACGCTGTCAAAATATAATCTGCAGACTCAACGTAGCACACACAGCAACACAGTGACATAGTTCGAAGGCGTTACATCAACAGCTCGTTAACACTTTGGTGAGGTTGACACCAGCATCACGCTAGGCCTCCCACAAAGAACGCTTGGTAAGCAAAATTGGTCTAACGTGATCATCTAAACCTAGAGTATCATTCTGGTCCCGTCAGACTGGGTTTATGTCATATGCTACTTGATAGTCAGTATATCCAGTGGAAATTGCCTACATGCTGCATGTCATTCTTTTAAACACAACTCCCACTAACAGACATACAGTCAGCCTACAGTRTGGGACCTCCTCAACATCATCTCTGTCATGCCTCAGCTGTTTTGGTTCCATTTCATCTGTCCATTTGGTTACATCTCTATCCTGATGACGTTTGATTCCGGTCATTGTTCTTCTGATCTGAGGTTTTGAGTCATTGATCTGACTGTGTATCCGTCTGGTTTTGGTGCTGGTTGTAACCACGGACAGAATTAGTTTAGGTCAGTGGTTGTGGTTGTGACCTTGTTGGTGTTGTTCTGGTTTTGTGGGGATGTTGTGTTGTGGATTTGACCCCATGTCTGCCAGATGGTATCTCAGTCTTCTTAAGCCCCAAAGCATCATGTGTGGCCAGCTGAGACAATGRCATCTCCACAGGGGGCTCGTAGACACGGCAGGACTACTACTGTCCATAAACAACACTGTGTGTGCGTGTGTGTGCGTGTGTGTGTGTGCGTGGGTATCTATGAAAAGAGGGAGACCACCAAGCTGTTGCCATAGTAACTGCTGAGTTGATCCTTTGTATTTGGRAGCTGGCTGCAATCTATTAACTCTGCTGTTTATTTCATTAACACACTACTCAACGTGTCTAATGAGCCACATTAAGGAGCCAGAGGTGGGAGGAGGGACTCATCTTCTGTCCAATCAGGACCAACAGATCAGAGGATTGTCAGTAGAGTCTGCTAATCATAGTCAGTCTCACAGTCCCAGTAGAAAGGGGGGAGGAAGTCATTGTATTGGTCAGGGGTCAGTTGAAGCCTCGCCCCACAACTTCAGAAGATGATCAGGTTAATATGTGTTGATTATCTCTGATAGACTCAGGACACAGTCTAATAATGGCCATTTAGTCCTGCCAGTACTCATGAGACAGTACATAACAGTGTGTTGTGAGTTATTACCGCTTCAATGCATTGATTATGGACATGACGTTGATGGGCTAGGTGCAGTGCAGGGATCTAGTGAGCTCACATTCCTCAGTGATATTTCACAGGTGTCCACTCTTTGCCTGTAGGACCCCTCGGGCATGCTAAGGGCAGCTCTGTCATCGTGTCTGGTTCAGTTTTTTTGGCAGAAGAACAAAAACAGCCAATTAATTACACCGCTGGAGCACAATAAAAAAACCTAGTACCTGCTATGGCAATACCTTACTGAGGCTTCTATACTCCTTCTCTCTCTCTCTTTCTCTCTCTCTAATTCTCTCTATCTATTTGTCCCCTCATTAGCTGAAGACAGCGGGTGGTGACAAAGCTAGTCGCCTATCAAAATACTTTCCATATTTTACTGCATTGACCTCGCTTTGTGTGCGTGCCTCTGTGTGTCCAGCTGCTTGGTTTAAAGACGCGTCCCGCAGGCTGTGTTTCTGCTCCTGCTGAGACTGGGGCTTTGACCAGACCCCCTGACTGCT